>NW_027497828.1:0-70207 GCF_021521415.1 Bidens hawaiensis
TTCCTTTACTATGTTTAATAGAAAATTGATCCAACCTTGGAAAGTGATAGATATACTGATTCTGTGTGCTTAACTAGTGAAGTTATTAGGCCTAAAAGACTTTAGAACAGTCATTGTATGTCATGGTAGCTTTTTATGGTGCGTAAAAGTAGAAGTGATACTAACTAAATCTACTCGATTTTACGTGGAAACTTCTTAACCATTCTTATTATCCTAACCGAGGTCTCACTAGCGGTTTCTACTTTAAAAGTTGAGGCACACGAAAACATTTCATTTTAGCTAACTTACTAAATGTCATAGCTACAAAACTCTTATTTTCACCTGAATCAAACAACACAGAAGTTTACCAAGAAACTTACCTGTTACAACATCAGGGATTTGCTTGGCCTGCTCCTGAGTCAGCATGTAGGCCCTAGTCCTTGGCCTCAACTGATCGACCTCCTTTTTCCCACTTTCCCCAGCTTCACCATTAGTGCACTCCCTTGCCATATGGTCTGTCTTACCATATTTGTAACAAACGGGCTTTGCATTGCATTAATTACCATAGTGTCCCACCTTTCCGTACTTGTAGCAAGCATTCGAACCAAGCTTTCACTCTCTACCATGAGTCTTACCACACCTGTAGTAAACGTCCGTACCCTTACTCCATCTACACTCACCACGGTGTATCTTACCACAAGTCTTACACGACCTTTTTTCCACACCCTCGGCTTCTTATCCTTAGTGTTCAACAACTGAGTACCGGGTCGTTTGAAAGGAGCGACCCATTTCTTATCTTTCTTCTCTTCCACCAGCACATCATCCGCATCCAGATCATCATAAACGTCTCTGCGAGTTCAACGACAGATTTAAATGTAGCAGGTTTACTAGTCTTGACCAAGGTGCAGACATTCTGCGGTAGCCCTTGGATGTAAAACTTGATTCGCTTGGCCTCAGTGTTCACCATATCAGGCACCAACCTCAACACGCGGTTAAATTCAGTGGTGTACTCGCGGTGTGTCATCTTCCCCGTCTTCAGATTTAGAAACTTCATCTCAGCTCTCTCAACCTCAGCATCAGCACAAAATCGCATCATCACTAACTCCTTCAGGTCATCCCACCTCATGTCCTTAATCTCTTCTTGCGTCTTTCTCTGTTCCACTGTCTCCCACCAAAACATAGCTTCATCACCAAACGACTGGGTAATATAACCCACCGCTTGATCACGATGACACTCGCTGATTCGGATAACCCTGTCCATACCGGTTATCCACTGGAGAGACTGCATCTCCTTAATCAGTCAGCTTTGGTGGGTTGCAACCTTTGAACGACTTGTAGTTACACCCACCTCAGTCTCTCTTTCTTTCTTCAACTTTCACAGATCAAACTTCACTCGAGTCGCCTTCCTCATTCTCATCAACCTTCTTACCATTCCCCTGTCCTCCCAGCGGTCCTTGAATGGCTCTCAGCAGACTTACTAGGATACAGATTTTTCACTGCAGGATCCAGTTGATCCAGTTGATACAGCTTGAGCAATAGTGGCTTGAACAGCAGGATCCAGTTGATACCCTTCGTTGTTTCCCTGATCTCGCACAGTTGCACTTCCTTCCTCCCTCGTGTTTGTAACTGGTTCTACAGAAGCTTCTCGGGTAACACATGGCCTACCACGACGTCTCGTATGACCTCCTTGACCGACAACCTTTCTTGCTCCAGCCATTCATATTCTATAAGGAAACACAAACGTCATCACTCAAGGAACTATTTAGTATAAAGATAGTAAGGCTAACCGTTAATAACAGTGGCCAGCTGTGATTAGCTGATCACCTTACTTTCCATGTCCTACACACTTCCCTTTGTGAGTCCACTTGTGTAGTTTTACTTCTAAACAATTAGACAATCAAACAGTTCATACAATCATATACTCCTATCCATACTAATTAAGCTAACTTCCTTACACATTCTTACATTACACAAGAATTTAATAATACATTTTACCTTTACTTAGCTTGCTTGAGTGACACATGGCTTTCTTGAACTGGCATCTGACGGGTGGTCCATTGGACAACCCTTAAGTGATTTAAGACCGTAATAATCATGTATTGAATTGGTTTATCTTGTGGAATTAGATAACTACGGTGTTTTTGGTGAATTGTAGGTTCAAAGGAGGTTCAGGGGCTATTATGATATATAACAAAGAAACCTAAGGAACCAGAGACGCGACAGAGGTCAAAAGAGATGAAAACGGGGAATACGAGGCTGAAGTCCACTGTGACCCACGGTTGAGACCGTGGGCCACGGTCCAATATGACAAAAGTGGACAGAGGCCACCATACCGTGACCTATGTTCCACCGTGAAGCCAACCGTGGCCCACGATGGAGACCATGGGCCACGGTCCAGTATTTCCAGGAAGACACCATAACCCACGGTGTAAACCGGGGCCACGGTTCGGGGCGTAACTGCCCGATTTTCTGATTAAATTTAGACGGTTTTTGGCATTCCTTTCATTATCTTCCATTCAAAACACCTTAGAGACGATTTGGAGAGTGCAAGTATTTTATTTTGGTGAATGTAATCGTTGAATTGGATTTTGGATTCATCTACATACTTTAATTGATGCTATGATGAATTGAATGATGAGTGGCTAGTACTCTTTATGTTCTCTCCCGAATTGTAAGGTTTTCAATTGGATATTTGTTAATCGTCTATGTTATTTGTGGGATAGTATTTTGATCGTATGATTATATTGCTATGGTGATTGTGAGTTTGTTTTGTAATTGTTAGTATGGTATAAATTTGTGTTCTTGACTATTCGTTCTTGGTGCCATAAGCAATCGAGATTTAGTAGAAGAGAATTAGGGTTAACAATACTAAACTGATTATTGAGTGACAACCTTGCGTTTTTATAATCCAAGTACTTAGTCCTCTTTTATCGCATCCAAACGCATTTTCACAAACTATATTTGTGTGGTTCATCCCACAAGTAAACGTTAACTTTATCAACATTGGAAACCTGAAATCGGGAGAGAGCATTGTTTCTTATATTGTTTAAAACTCGTTTATTTCTTTAGCTCTTTTTGTAATCAAAACCAAACAACCGAATCTTTGAATTTAGTTTTGCACTTAGTTTAATATAGAGTAATTACTATGCTATAGAGGTGGCAATAGGAGTGGGTTAGGTTGGATTTGGGTGATGGATCAGGATGGGTATGGGTCAGGATGGATATGGGGTCAGGATGGATTTTTAAAATAGAGGATGGGTCAAGATGGATAAAACTAACTCATCTTAACCCAAGTGAAGGTTGACATTCAAAGGGTTTTAAAAACCCCTCAAAAAAATATTCAAAAAAACTATTAAAAAAATAATAACTCAAAATATAAATAAAAAACGCAAAATGTAAAATAACTAAAATGTTTCCCCCATCCTCCTCGTTCATAAAAAAAAAAGAAAACTTTTTGTTCCGGTTCAATTTCGAGTTTTTCAGGGTATTTTTCGGTTCGGTTTTGTTTTTTTTTTCATTTCGGTCGGTTTCGGTATCTGCTCGGTTTCAATGATTTCGGTGTTTCGATTTCTCGGTTTTTTCTGTTTCAGTGTTGTTTTGTTTTAGTTAGTTTTTTCGGTTTCATTTCGTTGTTTTTTGTTTCGTTTCGATTCATTTGTTTTATTTTGGCCAGCTACGTTTCAGTTTTTTTGTTTCGTTCTGGTAAGCTTTTTGATTGCGTTTCGTTTTTTTTTTTGTTTCCTTCGGTTCAGTTTTTCGGTTTCATATCGGTTTTTTGTATTGTTTTGGTCATTTTTCTATTTCGGTTTAGTTTCGTTTCAGTTTTTTTTTTTTTTTGTGGGTTCAGTGTTTTTGATTCGTTTTAGTCCGGTTTTTAAATTGCATTTAGTTTTTTTATGTTTCCGTTTTGGTCAAATTTTCGGTTTCATATCGGTTTTTTTGTTTCGTTTTGGTCGGTTTTCTATTTCGATTCAGTTTTGTTTCGGTTTGGTCGATTCGGTGTTTTTGTTTAGTTTTGGTTAGCTTTTCGGTTGCATTTCGCTTTTTTTGATTCGATTTGGTCAGTTTTTCGGTTTCATTTCGTTTTGGTCGTTTTTATATTTCGGTTTAGTTTCGTTTTTGTTTCGTTTTAGTCAGTTCGGGGTTTTTGTTTCGTTTTGATTGTTTTTTGGGTTTCATATGAGTTTTGTTTCGCACATGATAGTTTGGGTATTTTGAAATAGATAAATTTTGGATAACTTGGATATTTTGTTTTGACCCATTTTAACCTATAAATGAAACTCACTTGTATATTTCAAACCCATCCTGACCCACTTGAAGAATTTCTATGATCCATCCTAACCGATCTTACTTTTAAAATTTATCCATCTTGACCCAAAACAACCCATTTGGGTTGGGTTTTCCACCCTTACTATGCTACTTAATAACACATTTTCCACAAACTCCATGTGTTCGATACCCGCTTACTGCTATCTAACTAGTTGTATTCGGTTTATTTTTGAGTGAGTCTTTGACCTCACGTCAGCATCTTCTTTATTTTCTTACTTAAATCTCATTCTCTGTTCAATTCTAAGAATGTAGGATGCTTAATTCTCTCGAACATATGCTCTGATACCAACTTGTAAGGCCCCGATCCTGGTGCCCTACTTTGGCATTGGATTTACTCATAAACACAGTTCAAAATATCAGAGTTAATTAAAAACTTTGCGCGAAATAATAAAAATCAACCATTCAATACAAAACATTCGAATCTTGTCTTTAAACATAACATAAAACATAGTATTAAACATCATGACAGTTCTTTTCCAGATTCCAGCCTCTTCAGTTCTTCTCCCTCAAGCCAGCTGCCTCAATTTATTTACCTACGTGCATACTAAAAGTCAGCTGCGCTGAATGAGTTCTAGTTAATTAGGCAACATACAATACATTCACATACTTACTTATACATATTTGAATATACATATTACTTACTTAACCTGTTTGTCTTTCTTTCGTACTTACATAAGTATATACCTTCTTTCTTTCTTTCATTTTTTCTTTCTTTCATACTTTTAATTTTACTTTACATACTTATACATTTTAAAGAGAATTACGCCCTATTTTCTCAAGTATTATTAGGGCTCGGTTCCCTTTCTGCCTCGGATATTATTAGGGTCCGTTTCCCTTCTTCATCGAGTATTATTAGGGCCCGGTTCCCTTCTACCTCGGATATTATTAGGGTCCGGTCCCTGCTTTATCGAGTATTATTAAGGCCCGGTTCAAATATTTCCATACAACCATACCATACATTTATTTATATTTACATTTATAAACTTTCACACATACTCTCAATATTTCATATAACATACATATATCAATCATACATCATATATAAAATAATCACATCTTCTAACGATCACCTTCCTGGCGATACGTGCAATATTCGAAGATCGTTCACGTACCGACAAGCATTTATTCATAACCTCAATAACTATCACATAAATCATATAAGGCATACACATACCACTTAAGGTAGGTGTATTAACTAATCACCTCGAGTATGTACATAGACCCGAAAACATAACAAGGAAATGGGGCTAGAACTCACTTGTAAGCGATTCCTTTCTGAGTTTACTGTAATGCCCTTCTGGAGCTGTGCACGGCTAATTGTGTATCAATTGACAAGCATCACTTAACTACTCCTAATTATATCATATTTTTAAGTTATTTCTCATTTTAAACGTTACCTTTTCTCATTAATTAATTACTTATCTTTAACTTATATATCATACAGGTCCATATCTATCGTTTATGTACGTATACGCTGTTTATCTTTCGTTTATTTCGAAAATCATTCAAGTACGTATAAGTTTTTAGGTGTGTTAAGTTCTTCCCCGTATAATTCATCTTAGCTTATAATCTTATACGTCCGTATAAGTTATAACTTATACACTGCGTATAAGTTATATGCATAAGTGGCTTATGCATTATTAATACACTTATGTGATGATCATACATACACGACATACATACACATATACGCCATATACATATACGCTACATACATACATACACGGCTTACATATACATATACGCTTCTTACATACACGGCTTACATTATCATATATGTCATATACATATACGCTACATACTTATACGGCTTATTGTCCAGACCAGCTTTCTCATTTTGAGTTTTTCAAGGTTTTTCTTCGATTCCGGCGTCGTCAGCCGCCGTTAACTTCCATGGTTGGCCGGGGTTTGATCGTTTATGACCTAGGTAGCTTCTGGGTATCCAGAACTGAGCTAAGGTGACCCTTAAGCTCGTTTTTGGTTTATTAAACACCCAAATAAAGATAGATCTAGATTCAAACGGCTCATTCGGCATCCCGAGGCTGTGGTGTCGGGTTCTAAAATGTCGGGTCAGCTGAGATAAATGATTTCTTACCTACGGCTGGTCTTGGATCGTTGAATAGAATAGAGTAGAGAGTGTTTGGCTTAAGTGTGTATTTTTTTGTGGTAGAGGCTAAGGTGTAGAATGATGGAGATGGAAAGGATTTAGAGTTTAATATACTCCCTAAGCCCATGGACCTTAGGCCCATCTTCATCTTAAGTCCATCATCCTTTCATCTTTATAATATTATTATTATTCTACTAGCTTAAATTAATTCTTTCGGCGTAAATAATATATTAATCTTATTCATAGAAATTTTGGGATGTTATAGGGACGGAACCGGTGGGTACCGGTATGATACCAAGTTACCAACCTCATCCCTATGTTAATAAGACAACTACGTTAGTATGTTTAGTTATTATAATTTAACGATGGTCCATTCAATTGTTGAAGTCAAGAGCAATGTTTACTACAGTTGGATATGATTTGGTTTCTTAGTTGACAGGAATGTTGCTGTAAAAATTCATTAGAAGGAACAATATTTGATTAAGGTATCACTAATTTCTTCAACTACTTTGACTTTGTTTGATTTGATAAAGATTTTGATTTTTGTTTAATAAACTTTGAAGATCAATATGTTCCAATCTTCTTGAAAATCTCATAAACAACCTTGGATCAACATGATCATAATTTGGTTTGTGTCTTCAAACCAAAATTTTTTTTAGATAATTAGTTTAGACTATTTATATAATTTGATAGGTTAAGATGTATGATACTTATATACTTCTTAGGAATCATTAGTGCATATTGACTTTTGTGATGACATATATTAACCTGCAGTTGTCGAGTATGTCGAAGATGTTTATGCTAATTATAGAAAGATGGAGGTACACGGTTGCTTAAATATTTAAAAGTTAAAACATCTAAAATTCGAGTTTTTAAGTTTTTTAGAATGATTTTACACTATATATTGATTTCTTGAGTATTGTGAAAAACAATGCAGTTGCAACACGAGTCAACAAACTCCCCTCTTAAGGAATTGACTCTCCTTAAATTCAATTGAATACCATGTATGTTTCAGATTTCAATTAAATAGTAAATACATTTGCAGGACAGCATCTGTTGGGAAGCAAGAAGGCACTGAAGGCTGTTGGAAGGGTAAATTTGCTTAGCTGCTCTTATATCTCTCATATGTAAAACTCTGAATGTGAAAGTTAGGTTTCTATGCTTTCCTCATATGGTAACGGTAACAAAAATGATAACAGACAATTCCACGCCCGCGGAAGGGTGAATTTTCTTAGCTGCTCTTATATTTCTCAAATGCAAACTCCTTATGCGAAAGTTAGGTTTCTATGTTTTCCCCATATGGTAACGGTAACAAAAATGATAACTGGCAATTCCACACCTGCATCGCGAAGAGCGGGTCACCAACTAGTTGATAACTAACTGAAATAGTAAAACTTAAATAGTGGGTTGAGACGTACGTGAATCATCATGAGCTTGAGAAAATAATCATTTATAACAAAATTAAAAATTTAAACAAAATCTCATCTTTGAAATATCCATGTATCACCATGGATTAATTTTTCAACAACAGATTTAAATGTGATTAAAATCGAGATGAGGGCGTTGAGGAGAATGTTAAGGATATCCATGTATCGCCATGGCTTTTCCCACCTATTCTTTCAACTAAAACATCATAATGAGGAATCGAGTTTAGCCAAGTATCACTGTGAATTCAGTTATAATTTAGGAGTGTGGTCGTCACATGACCACGTTTGATACATTGAGGTTAGTAGATTCGTGGGCGTTTGGTGTGATACGCTTTGGCTTAATAAGTTTCACACCCTCGCCGAACCTTCCAGGAAAGCAACCGGGTCTCACGGTTGATTGAGATTTATACGCATTGCATTTCCTTATGCTCGCAAGCCATGGTGTCAAGGGTTCGGAGAACAAGTGTGTCCCCCTTACAGTTACTACATGTCCGTCACACGAATCATACTCAAGGAGAGTGGAGTAAAAATAAAATGGTGGGAATTCCTAAGGAATTTCCCAATTTAAAATAATATCAAGGGTTTTGAAAATAATTTTGAAAGTAGTGCATAGCCACAGAGTTGTATGTGTTTTTGTGTACAAGAATAATATTAAATCATTAAATAATATTTAAGCTATGACACTCAATAATATAATTCAGGGTGCAAACAAGTAAATAAATATCATGTATAGGGACCCTAAGTATGCTACTAGGTCGTTATGTCTAACTACCTATCTTATAGCCTTCAGGTCTGATATCAATCTGTCACACCCCGACCAAAGGCGGCGGAACATGACAGGGCATAACGTATTTATTGGACAGCAGCTCAAAAGATACTAATTAAAGCGAAAATAATTATTTAATTTCATTAACATTAAAACAAGTACACAAATTCAATATTCTGAACAAATATATCATAATTTTGTATTTTGAATAAATATCCTAAGGTAAAACTAATGTCTTTGATCTTGAACAATGTCAATTACTTTTCCCTGTAGCATGTATAAATATAAGGTTTGTTAATACGAATGTTGGTGAGGATACATAAGTTTTAATTATATATATATATACATATATATAAATCAAAATTAAAATGTAAACGGTGAGCATTACAAATCTTATAAAAATGTAAACAACTAAATAGATGTGAACCCATTCCTATTGATACAAAATCAATGTACTTGGGTAAATGTATGATCATACTAGATGAGAATAGATGAGGATGAGAGACCAACCACCAAAAATTAAGTAAACATTTAAGCACATAGAGCATGCAATAATCACACATACGTATATATTGAATTGCGTTTTGAATAGATGTGGTAATAAAATATGAGTAAAAGTGAATAAGATATACATGCTACCCCCAAAATAATAAAGTTGGAAAAAAGGTATGCAAAATCACACGAAATATAAAGTGTGAACAAGTAGACGACTTAATCAAATTGGTTGGTTCAACGAGGATTCCCGACTATTTGGTCTATATTTAAATGTACACTCAAAATAAATCTCATGACACAAATAAATATATAAAACATGATACTTCGGATTTGTAACGAATTTGGGATCGTCGAAATTTGATGTATATGTTTTTAAATAAATATTAAAAGGAGTAATTATATTAAATGTTGTTAAACTTTGATAAATATAAAATGTCAAACCAAATTTTTATTTATAATGGGTCAACGAGTCTTCGAGTCGAAACAGTATGATATATTCGTAATATGAAGTTAACGTAATTATTATTATTATTATTATTATTATTATTATTATTATTATTATATAAGATGGATAAAAAAACAAAAATAAAAACAAAAGAAACGAATAGACAAAGAAAGAAAGGAAAAGAAAAAAGAAAGAAAAAGTAATAATAATAAAAACACAATATGAAAAATGAGCAGACAGAAGATCGAACCCGACACCTGGCCGGCTGCAGACAGGAGATCGAACCCGACACCTGGCCGGCTCAAATCTTTAACATTACACGCACCAGCCAACTTAAACATAACCTGTAATTAATCCTAATTCCAAAACAAACCCAAATCGGATAAACTCCCAAATTGAAGCTAGATTTCCCTTTTTCAATTAAAATTGACAGAGGCTTTGATTTTTCGTCAAAATCCAAACCAAAAGCATAATATAATTACCTTAATCAAGTACGAATTGAAGGAGAACGGTCAATTAGGGCTTCGTCTTCAAACTCGAAATCAAAATAGGTTTAAAAGCAAAGTATGATGCAATTAGGTTAGGGTTTTGATTTGTGTTGCGTTGGTGTAAGGAGTGTGCGGGCAAGTTTAATTGATTCAACAACTATTTATAGTGTAAAGAGGATAATTCAGTTGTGTTTTAGTAAGGTTTTAATTCGAATCATTAGCTGTTAGTTCGTGATGTTTTACCAAGATTATACTGTCGGTGAATGCATTTTAGGGTGGACAAACGATTTGGTATAATTAATTTCGTTAATTTGGCCGGATTTTATGGATTAAAGATGGCGATGGTGACGTGAAGGAGAAGGAGGGAACTTAAATTTTGAACAAAATTTGCTAATGGGTCCCTAGACTTGGATATTTAGGCCAGTTGTTGGCAAAACATAGTTAGGGGGGCAAAAATACACTTTTCAATACTTTAATACTTCGATTTCGAATAAAAATAGATTCAAGCGACGTGAAATAAATAAAATTTATAAATACAAAATTAACAATAATAATTCGTCGTTTTTATTTCTTAACGAAGAAAATTAAATAATATAATCGGGTTGGGTTTTCGGGTCCGAAAATTGATGAATGTTACAGCCTAAGCTTATTATTTTTGGATTTCTCGTGTCATCGAGACTCTTAGCGACACTTCTAGTGTCAACGAGCTAAAATTGCGACACTTACTCCACCTATATATGGTTTCAGTTTGTATTCTTTTAGGTTAATTGTTGACTCAGATTGTGTTAGGGTTTGTAATAGTATGTGGTTTTTCAATAATAATCTAGCAGGTATTGAATCCTTTATATCTTTGCTTTATATTAATACCAAGAATGTTTGTTGATTGAATCTATTTTGGGTTTATTTTATCATCATTTATGTTATTTTGGATCTTGTTTACAAAATCAATTGGTAAATCTAAGATCCTACCAGTTGAGTAATCAAGTTTTTACAAGATCTAGAGATAAAATAGAATTACAATTTGGTACCGGAGCCTATGTTCTCTTGATTTCTTTTTTGTTTTCAGAGTTTTTGCAAAAATTTTGATAATTCTTCAATTCCTAGTCAAATTCGTGTTTGAATTGGTAACATAGAGGTTTTGAAATGAAGATTTGATGATCGGGAATCTTTTGGTTATTTCAAATACGTTATTGGATGTGTTGGTTGTTGAAAAGTGAGTTTTTGGTAAAAATCGTGAAAAACACTACTGCTACAAACACCGATACTTCATGTGCTTATAGCGACACTTTGGCAATCTTCAAATAAGGACACTCACAGTTTTTAGTGACACTTCATATATGTCTTCCTAGTATCGTTATACCATAGACAATTTGTTTTTGTGCGACACTACCTAGTAATGAATTAGAGATAGTTTTGTGTTTCTTGTGATACTATCTAGAGGCACACAATGCTTAAGTACGACACTTGAACATCAACACTCCTGTTATTTCAAGTGCGACACTTAGCATGTTCATCTTAATTGTCACCAGCGACACTTTGTTATTTGTAGTGATACTTTTCAATTTGCAGTGACCCTTTTGGTATCTTCTTTCAATGGGTGTGAATTTTGTTAATCTAGAATCCGGTATTTCCACCTGCCCCTTAACTTGATGCAATCGATGACTTTCCCAACTAGATAAATCGTATCAAATCATTTATATTCTTTACCGACTACACCTTGTGGAACTAAATCGTCAATGGTCCACACATACATATATTCTGATGTTAACCACTGAAGATGGGACTGGATGAAGATCCTAAAACTTACTCTAACATAGATAGAATGTTGATTCAAAGATAATTACCGAGTGTATGGTGTGCTAACGAATGCTCTGCCTACTCACGTTAACATCATGTTTGAAGAATGAAAATATAATAAATCTTCTTGGGATGCATTGTGTGAGATTTATGATGGGGATGCCGGTTTGCATGAAAGTAAGAGAGACCTAGTTCAAAAGCAATACGACATATATGTAAGCATCAGAGGCAAACTTTTAAGCGAGCACATTACTCGATTCATGTTTATTGCAAGCAGATTAAAAAGAAGTAGTTCAAAATCAATAGTAACTGAGGCCCATTTAAAGCATCACGACTGACGTTAGACCAATAACTCACTCCTGTATCGTCTAACCTACGTATCTGGGCGCACAATAGCACACCCCCCCACCTAATTCATATATGTTTTCTTCTTATTCTTCCCATTTGTGAAGTGTATATCTTTCTTGAAATTTTATATATATATTCCCTTCATTCTTAGAATAAAATAATATATTTAACTTATGGGTCTTAATTCTTACTTAACCTAGTCTAAACATGAATTAATCTCGTATAAGAAATATAATAATACTTTTTATTTTTTCGGGTGTCACAACATGTATCTCAACATCTCATATAAATTTGATTAGCCATGACCCATGCAAAAATAATAAAAGAAAATAAAGCAGAAAGTTAAAATTCTCGCATAAGGTCGTATTTTTAAACGTTGATAAGGTTCCATTTTAACAAAATAAAAAATATAAAATAATTTGAAGTTGTACAAGGCTTTAGATTAGTGTCAAACAACACCTAATCAGTCCATACGAGCTAGGATCTAGTTCTTTAATAATAGTTAATCGATTGTTTAGGGTTTAGTGTGCAATATGGGGTTTCTTAGAGAGAACCGGACGGAGTTTGGACACAATATCATAATTTAGGAAAATTGTTATTGAATTCATAAGTTACATAGTTTATATAGTATCGGGTCCATTCGCCAAAACTCTTAAGCGAATGGACACTCCATAAACCACGTCATTTGGTGATTAGCCAGTGAGTGGCTGTTACAAAACAATCTCATACGCTGACTAGTTCAGCGTATGGACATACAAACCTTAAACCCCATTCGCTGACAAGCCCAACGAATGGGCACACTATAATTACAATATAAGACCCTCAACTATTACAATAAGACCAAATACAATAAAACAAAGACCAAGACAACAAAATATGTAGCAACACGGTGCCTATGTTCTCTTGATTTTTTTTTAGGTATTTTATGTTTTTTGAGTTTTTGCAAAAAGTTTGTGTTTTGGTCAAAAATTGGTTTAAGGATAATGTAACCAAATTTTTTTAGTGAGGTATAGTGCTTGTATAATATCAATGAATATGTAAACAAAATATGGACGAACACATAGATTTGTTACGAGGAAAAGCCTTTGATCGTGATAGGATCGCTGGCACAAAAACCCCGGGTGATGACAATTTTCGATCACCACTATATTAATCAAGAAAATGTGTTACAATGATGGAGCTAATGATCGGTGATTAATAACTTGGTGTAAGCAAGAGTTACTGAAGTAATCTCTGCGAATTGTTGTGTGTAAAGTGTGTGTTCCTATGCCGATCATAAGCTTGGTAAATACAAATTATAAGCTAACTATAATTCCAATAAACTCGCCACTTTATCCATGAACCGTTGCTACAATTTGACCACATGCTAAACATCATAGACCATCGAATAAATAGGTGGACTTAGTCTCTTTAGCCGTTATACCTGTTAATCACAACACCAATCATACAATACTACTGTTAGTAAAAAAAATAATACTGAGGATCCTTGATCCTGCGCAAATTGGAACATATCCTAAGGATAATTGATCCAAAAGTTACATAGGGATAGCATATCCTCAGCATAAAAATCTATGCCCTAACAATTGCCCCCAAAATGGCGGTTGTTTGTGGATAACAGCAGTCATTTTGAAATTCAAATTTCCTGCAAAATAATGAGATTAGACGCGATAAGTAAGAAATAATTATCACGCATCCTAATTAACGCCTCCCTTCTATATATGTGATCACTATTATTCATTTATAACCACACTTTAGGCGACCAAACATGTATCCTTCATTCTCTTTTCGTTTTATCATATCTACAATGTCCGTTTCATCTTCCTCCGAACAATCGGACTCCAGCGACCTCCGACCACAAGTCTTCTTTCTAATCCTTCATCGGAGATCTGTAAGTTCACTGACCCAGAAATTGATGATCTCCAATCATTATTTCCGTTCGGTACCATTTTCGACCCTTCGACTCCAGTGTCTGAAGCGACTGTGTTTTTGGGTTTGTTTTTTGGCACAACCCTTTTTAATCGGTTATTCTTATCCCTTTCCAACTTTACCCAAAGTTTCTTTACCTTAACCGGAATCAGTTTCATTCAAGCAATGCATATGTTGTGGAGAGTGCTGCACATCATCGAGAGAATCATTGAGGAGAAGGGTATTGAGTTTGGGTTATCGAAACTATCTTATCTTTATACTTTTGTCACCCACGGCTCAAATCATTTTGTTTTAAAATAAAAGCCACATCAACCGACTCTCATATATAAAGCCATTCAAAATGGTGCCTTTTGGAAAAACCAGTTTTTCTTTGTAAAAAAGGATTCAATCCCTAGTGGGTCTGATATACCCAAAAGGTGGATCAAGAAGGGTAGGATCTTGGATCTTTAGATAACACGGAGAGAATAACTGATTCTTCAACTAACAATTTTGTTTTTTCTTTCTCAGTTGATAATTTCACTTTGCTGGCTGAGCTTCTTGGAGTCAAAGAGAGAGTGAAGAAATTTCTTTCGCTGGATCCAGAAATCAGAACCTTTCAAGCCAAGTTTACTGAAGCCTTCCAGAATCATTTTCAGAATCGGTCAGCAACATGTCAAGTAAGAGTTTAAATAGTATTGTTTTATGATTAATTGAAAATAAGAGAAGACTTATCTTTATGTTATGCTTTGTAGGTGCTCAGAAATCTGGTAGATCTGCCTCTCAGTTCTCTTTGGAAGACATTGATTGTCTTATCATAAAGAATGAGACCCCAAAGAGCACACCAGTCCATGAGCCGCGTCCTGTGATGACTCGCGCTAAGTCTGGAGCTTCTAATAGAAAGATGATTGCTGAGCCAAAAGACCCGTTTGAGGCTGGAAAGTATCTCATCTCCAACGTAAGGATCCTTTATCCCTTTTATTTGATTTTGTGAATCCAAAATCCTTTTGAATATATGTTGTTGTTAAATACAGGCCTTGGATTCCGCCAAGAGCTATTAGGATAAGATGGTTAAGGACTATGAAGAGGCCATATCTGGAATGAGGTCTATTGCTGCTGCTAAGGACAAGATGATCTCCAAGTTGAACAAGGAAAAGAAACTGGCTGAGGAACAAGCATCCTCAGTTGAGGCCCAGCTGCAGGAGGAGATGACCTGTGTTACCAATGAATCAAAAATCTGGGCTGCCAAGTATTTTCTTCAAGCAAGGATCAAGATGTTCACTGAGGCTAATAATCCTTCCTTTGACAAGTCGACGTGGGATTTGGCAAAGTGGAAGTAGGCTCTGGCAGCGTTGGGTGGTGGTGAAGATGAAGCTAGTGAAAGCACGGATACTGCAGCTGGTGGTCAAGAGGCTGAGATGGCTGAAGCAGGGTAGGTGCAGCAGTTGAAGAGGAGCCTGCCAAAGTGGGCAATGGAGGATAGAGAAGACAAGCCCTAAGCCTACTTTTTTATATGTTTATGTTTTGATGAATATTTGCTGGTTTGTACATAAGACAATAGCTAACTGGGTTAAAGGATTTGTGATCCTTAAGACAATTATGATGGGTAGCAAAGGTGGATGGATCCTCTTTTTTTGGGGAAGAAGCCTTTGATGCCCCTTTCCTTTATCTTTCCTGCATTTAAAAACGGTTAGTAACACCTGCTTAACCCGGGTGGATGGTCCATCTTTTGTATGGTGAAATCCGGGTTAAGGTTTTTGGTTATTCCAGGTGACTAGTTAATAATAATAACTTTAATCTTTTGACTATATGCTTATTGTTTATTATTCTAAAAGCATAGTTGTTATAGTTTTAGTTCTATTAAAAGTTTTGAGAAGAGTGTCAAGGAAAGTTTTAAGAAAAGTTTCAAGAGTAAATTATCCTTGTAAAAATATATTAAGGATCCTGAATCCTTGAATAAATAAATTTATAAAGATTTAATCCGAACAAATGTAAACTGATAAGTAAAGATCATACCATAAGGTCTGATTAGACCTAACTTACCACAAATGTGAATGTTTCCATGATCCTTATAGTTAGACTTAGGATACCTGATGCATATAACTTGTCATATTAACTGGGATTAAACCCAATAAACTATGGACGGGCCCAAATAAATTGGGGACAAGCCCAACAAACTGGCGACAAGCCCAAATAAACTGGGGACAATCCCAGCAAACTGGGGACAAGCCCATATATACGGATGTTAAACTGGGGACTCGCCCGAACCGGGATTTAGCCCAAACGTAAGTAACGTGAAAACGCCAAAACCTTAGCTAACATGAAAATCTTAGAAACCTTGGAACTTGAGATAACATGAAACTGTTAGAAACCTTGTGTATGGTACGTCTACCATTAACTCGCAGGATCCTCCATATAGCCGAAAGCAATGAAATTGTCAGCCATTAAGCATAACCTGGTCCCATTGCCCCGAACTATACTTTGGATAGCGTGCGCTATAGGCGAGAGTGTAAAAACTCTAATTCGTGAGAAAGGTGAAAACCTTTAAACCTTGGAAGATGCGATCATCGGGGATCACACCTTAATCATGGGATTAGATGTTTTGGTCAAAAATCGGCTAAGGATATTGTAACCAATATAGTTTTGTGAGGTTTAGTGCTAAGGTGACAATAATGAATATATGAACAATATGGAGATGAACACTGTGATTTTTTGCGAGGAAAAACCCATTGATCTCGATTAGATCAAAGGAAAAAAACCCCGGGTGATGGCAAATCGTCTATCACCACTTTATTAATATCAAAATCGGGTTACAATGGGTGGAGTTTATGATCAACGAATACAATAAAGCTAAGTATGTGTGGTTACAGAGAATTCTGAGCTAATGTATACGAGTGTAAGCTAGTCAATGTGTGTCAAACCTAGTTGATCATACTCGATTATATACAAAAATCATAACTAACTACATCTCCTATAATTACGCCACTCTTCCCACTAGTCGTTCCATCTCTTTTGACCACGTGAGAGAGTCGTCTAGTAGCATAGAAATAGGATGACCAAGTCGTCCAGCCGTTATATCTATCAAACAAAACACCATTCAAATACAATCATTAGTAAACAAATAATACCAAGAATCCTTGATCCTTTACAACCTGGAGCATATCCAAAGGAAAATTGATCCAAAAATTATTCAAGGATAGAGGATCCTCAGCATAAGTTCTATGCCCTAACAATTTCCCCCAAAATGGCGGGTGATTGTGTAACACATCTGTCATTTTAAAATTTGAAACCCTGTAAAAAGTAGATGATTAGACGGGTGTCAGAGATAATTATGATCAAAACCCTTATTATCAACTATAGCCCCTATATATGTGATCCCTTCTACCCTTTTATAAACACGTATCTCAGCAGACGGTTCAAGTATCCTTATTCCTCTCGTTTTCTGATTATAATAAATTTAAAAAATGTATGTCGCTTCTTCTTCTTCTCCCTCTAAACATTCTGACCAGTCCGAAGGCTCCGAGTTATCGAAGATGCAACCTCAGAACCTCATTACCAATCTATCAATAGAGATTTGCAAGTTCACCGACCCTGAGATTGACGAACTTCGGCCATTGTTCCCACCGGAAACCGTTTTCCGACCATACGACTCCTTGGTCCAATGCGAAATTTACTCGCAGACTTGGGTTTGTTTTCGGCCTGCACTTTTCTCATCGGCTACACGTACCCCTTTCCTTCTTTCACCCAGAGTTTTTGAATCCACTAGCATGTCTTATATTCATGCCATGCCCATGATTTGGAGGGTTTTAGGCACCATTGAAAGAATCATAGAAGAGGAAAAGATCGACTTCGGCATCCAAGAGTTGTCACATCTTTATACCCTAACTACCCATGTCTCGAAC
Source organism: Bidens hawaiensis (assembly GCF_021521415.1). Classification (NCBI taxonomy): domain Eukaryota; kingdom Viridiplantae; phylum Streptophyta; class Magnoliopsida; order Asterales; family Asteraceae; genus Bidens; species Bidens hawaiensis. The sequence goes on from NW_027497828.1 coordinate 17,986, forward strand.
CGGTTTCTGTTGAATTCCAAACCTCGACAACCCAATTTGATTTCAAAAGCAACCTTGAACGATTCCTTCTGGTGGAATCAGTTCTTATTTGTGAATCGAAAGTCCATACCTGGTGGGGCTGATTTACCTCTAACTTGGGTCAAAATGGGTAGGATCCCGGATCCTTAACAGAGAAACAATTGTGATAACTAGTCTAGCTCTTAATATTTTTTCTTGCTTATAGTTGAAAAATTTTCTTCCTTGGCCAAGCTACCTGAAACAGAAGAAAGAGCAAAAAGGTTTCTCGCCCTGGATCCTGAAGTCAGGACTTTTCAAGCCAGATTTGTTGAGGCTTTTTGTGAAATTTCCTCAGATTCCAACATGTCAAGTAAGATATATAATTGTATATTAAATAAAATAAAATGAAATAGAATACTTATCAATTACTTGGTTCCTGCAGGTGATCAAAAATCTCAGAAATCCGCCAGAAAGTTTTCCTTTGAGGACATTAACAATATGATCACTCCTCAAACTGTCAAGAAGGAAACTTTGAAGGCAGCTACCACTTCCGAGCCAAGGACCACAACTACCAGGGCCAAGTCGGCAGCTTCCAAGAAAAAAAGATCTTTGGAGCCCGAAACCCACTTAGATATGATCCTCACTGTAAGTATCCTCTATCCTAATATCTTGAATTTGAGGATCCATTATTCTTATAAATTTTACACACTTGCTGGTCATAGGCTGTGAATGCTTGCAAAGATTACTACGACAAGATTGTGAGCCAAATGAGTGACAACCTTTCAGAAATGGGAAGTGCAGCGGTCACCAAGGACAAAGCCATAGCCCAGCTCAGTAGAGACAAGAAGCGGTTAGAGGATCTATTATCTACCACAGAAGCCCAACATCAAGAGGAAGTGAAGCAGGCCACTAAGGAAGCAAAGATGTGGGCTGCAAGGTCGGTGTTGCAGGCCAGGATCAAGATGGCAACAGAAGCCGGTGATCCTGCTTTTGACAAGGCTGCTTGGGATGTGAAGAAGTGGAAGGTGGCTTTGGTGGCTCTCGGTGGCGAAGAGGATGTGGTGATAAAGGATGGGAATGAAGCTGGAACCAGCAGAGCAAAAAAGGTGGTCGGGACTGAGGAAGGAAAGGATGCAACAGAAGGTGAGGAAGCTGCTTGAACGGGCAATGAAGGATATCAAAGACAAGGCCAGAGCCCGTTTTTTTTATTTTGCTTTGATTATGTCTTATGGATAATGGTGTGTAATAGACAATAGTAATTAGGGGAAGGATCAGTGATCCTTAAGACAATTTCATGGGGTAGCAAAGGTGGATGGATCCTCTGTTTGTGGGGATGAAGCCTTTGATGCCCCTGACTTTTATTTTCCTGCACTTGGTTAAACTGTTAGTAACAACTTACTTTAACCCAGATGGATGGTCCATGTTTTAAATGGTGAAGTCCGGGTTAACTTTTGGTAATTTTAAGTAGGTTTTTTTTACTAAATATTATCTTTTGATTATTTACGTGTTATCATCTATTATTCTCAAATTAAGTTTAATATAGTTTTAGCTTTATGCCGAATTTTATAAAATATCTTTGAATAAAAAAAATTTAGGATAGAATATCCTTGTAAAAATAGACTAAGAATTTTATATCCTTAAATAACATAATTCACATAGATTTTAACCAAATAAATGTAAATTGATAGGTAGAAATCATACCATGAGGTCTGATTAGACCTATGTTACCATAAATAATGATCCTTCTGTGATCCTTGTGTAGATAAACTACAGATTTTTGAATCCATAAGTGTTGATCCTCGTAGTTGAACCTAGGACATCTGTTGCAAATAACTTATAAGATCAATTGGGATTTAACCCATCAAACTAGGTACAAGCCCATAAAACAAACTGGGGACAAGCCCATGCAACTGGGGACAAGCCCGTGAACTGGGGACAAGCCCAAACTGGGGACAAGCCCAAACTAGGGACATGCCCAAACTGGGGACTGGCCCAAAGATATGGATGTCAACTTGGGACTCGCCCAAACCGGGATTTAGCCCAAACGTAAGATATCTTGAAAATGTTATAAACCGGTGGTATGGTACGTCTACCATAAATCGTAGGATCCTCCATATAGCCAAAGACAATGAAATTGTTAGCCACTAATCGTGTACTAGTCCCGCTGCCCCGGACTATACGTTGAATAGCGTGCACTCCAGGCGAGAGTGTAGAAACTCTAATTTATAAAAAAGTTGAAAACCTTTAAACCTTGTAAGATATGACCATCGGGGGGTCATACCTTAATCGTGGCTAGGGAAAGGGAAATAGTAAAGTACCTTAAATGTGAAGGAGAGGTGGCCAGCCTCTTGATCATTGAATATCTTACTAATATCCTGTATTGTTACTTAAAACTTGAAAAAAACAAATGTTAAGAATATTTTATCCTTAAACTAATAAAAATCTTAAATGAATAAGTGATCAGATAGATATTACCGATTTTAGGATCCTCGATCCTTTAAGGATACTCGATCCTCAGAGGATACTTGATCCTGATCAGGAAAAGTACATCTTGAGGTGGATAGCATTCCATGATCTCGGTAACCTGTTTCCTTCCATAGTGAGCAAATGATATGCCCCCTTTCCTGCTTCCGACTCGATCAGATAAGGGCCTTCCCACTTGGGTGCTAGCTTTCCATCATCAGGATTGGTTGTACTTTGGAGGCTTTCCTCAAGACCAAATCTCCTTCTTGAAATCTTCTGATCCTTATACTCTTGTTGTATGCCCCAGCTACACTTTGTTGATACGCCACCATTCTTATATTGGCTAGGTCTCTGAGTTCTTCAACAGTATCCAAGTCTTCGAGAAGGATTTCTTTATTGGCCTCAGGATCAGGGATGCTTGCTCTGGCTATAGGAACCACCATCTTTATAGGGATTACTGCTTCCGATCCAAACACTAATGAGAAGGGTGTTTGGCATGTTGCATTCTTGGGTGTTGTCCAGTCAGCCCAAAGAACATAAGGTAGCTCTTCGGCCCACTTGCCTTTCTTGGATCCAAGTTTCTTCTTCAAATTGTTGATGATTATCTTGTTAATTGATTCCGCCTAGCCATTAGCTTGAGGATGCACTAGAGTAGAGGTAATCATTTTGATGCCCCAACTGTCACAAAAGTTAGTGGTTCTTTTCCCGATAAACTGGGAACCATTATCCCAATTAATTTCTGAAGGTATACCGAATCTAGTAATAATATTTCTTTTAATGAAAGATAACACCTCTTTTTCGCGGATTTGAACAAAAGCTTCTACTTCTATCCATTTTGAAAAGTAGTCAGTCATTGCAAGCATGAATACCTTTCCTCCTGGCGCTTTAGGTAGCTTACCCATGATATCCATGCCCCACTTCATGAAAGGTCATGATGAAGATATAGGATACATAGGTTCTGCTGGTTGATGTAGGATGTTTCCATGCCTTTGGCAAGCATCACACTTCTTTGAGAACTCCATGGCGTCTCTCTTCATGGTTGGCCAGAAGTATCCTGTTCTTAGAATCCTAGAAAACAGAGCTCTACCTCTAGTGTGATTACCACAATCTCCTTCGTGAAAGTCTTTGAGCGCCTCTTGAATTTCAGGATCTTCGATACACCTCAAGTATGGACCTGCAAGAGATTTCCTATATAGAATATCATGTAATAAAATGTATTGTGATACCTTAAGTTTGAAGGGCTTTGGATTCTCTATGGCTGGAATATCTCCATCTTGAATGTATTTCTTGAATTGGAGGATCTAGAATCCTTGATTATTTGAGGATGATGGATCCCAAAGTACAATTTGTTTGTCAGTTGTTATCTCCCCAACTTCTTGTTCTCCTATTGTTGGAAAGAGTATATGGATGATTGGGATCTTCGTGTCCTCTGGAATCTTCAAAGATGAGGCTTAATTTGCCAAAGCATCTACCCCAGCATCCTCTTCCCTTGGTACCTGATCAATACTAAACAATTCGAAGGATTTTGCTAATTCCTTCACAACGTCTAGATATTTGATTAGTTTTTCACCTTTAACAGCATATGAGCCGTTAAAGTGGTTTGCTATCAACAATGAATCTATATATACTTGAAGATACCTGATCCTCATGCGTTTAGCTAATTGCAAACCTGCAATCAGAGCTTCAAATTTTGCCTCATTATTTGTTGCTTGGAACTCACAGGCTATAGACTGGGGTAGTATGTCCCCCTGTGGCAATTTCAGTAGGATGCCTAATCCTGTTCCTCTTACATTGGATGCTCCATATATGAAGAGGATCCAAGGATCCTTGGTTTCTTCTAGTTGCTGGACTTCTAAATCAGCTTCCTTTTGCATGTCACTGCTGAAATCAGCCACAAAGTCTGCTAGTGCTTGCGATTTAATGGCTATTCTGGGATCATACTGAATATCATATGTACTCAGCTTCACAGCCCATTTGGCCATCCTTCCTGACAATTCTGGTTTTCTAAGAACATTCTTAATAGGATAATTAGTTCTCAAAATAATAGTATGTGTTTCAAAGTAATGTCTCAATTTAGTATAAGCTATAATAAGTGCAAGAATTAATTTTTCTAAATGAGAATACCTGGCTTCCGCATCTAAAAGACTTTTACTTACATAATAAACGGGATACTGTTCACCTTCGTGATCCTTCACTAGGAGGGCACTTACTGCATTTCCTGAAACAGCAAGGTACAGATATAAGGATTCTCCATCCACAGGCATCATAAAAGTTGGTGCTGAGGATAAGTAATCCTTTAAGTCTTTTAGAGCAACTTCATCCTTCTCCGTCCACTCGAACTTCTTGTTCTTCCTTAAGATGTCGTAGAAATCTTTGCACTTCGCGGAGGATATGGAAATGAATCTATTGAGCGCAGCTATTCTTCCCGTCAGCCTCTGGATATCCTTAGAATTCAAAGGAGACATTAAATTGATGATGGCTTCTATCTGTTCGAGGCTCGCTTCTATTCCTCTTTTGGTCACCATGTATCCTAGGAACTTCCTAGCTTTGACACCAAAATGGCGTTTTGATGGATTCAACTTAATATTGTACTGATCCAGGATATTGAAAGCTTCTTCAAGATATCTAAGGTGATCCTATGCCCCTTTTGATTTCACCACCATGTCCTCTATGTAGACCTCCATAGTCTTGCCTAACTGATCTTTGAACATCATGTTGACTAATATTTGATATGTTGCCCCTGCATTTCTTAGTCCGAATGTCATAGCAATATAACAGTATATGCCGGTAGGAGTCATGAATGTTGTATACTCTTGATCAGATGGTTCCATCTGAATTTGTTGAAAACCAGAGGAAGCATCCATAAAGGTAAGCATCTCATGTCCTGCCGTTGCATCCACCACGGAGTCTATGTGTGGTAATGGGAAAGGATCCTTGGGGAATGCCTTGTTTAAATCAGTAAAATCAACACACACCCTCCACTTTCCATTCTTTTTAGAAACAAAAACCACATTAGCTAATCATCGAGGATACTTAACCTCTCTAATCATATCGGCCTTAAGAAGTTTTTCAACTTCTTCTTGTATAATTGTGTTCCTCTCAGGAGCGAATTTCTTTTGCTTCTGATGGGCGGGTTTAACAGATAAATCAATGCCTAACTTGTAAGTAATTACCTCCTTAGAAATACAAGTCATGTCTGAATGTCTGAAGGCAAACGTAGATTTTCTTCGCTTTAAGAAGGATACTATATCCTCCTCGATCTCACTAGGGATACTGGATCCTAGGAACATTCTCACATCTGGATCCTCGGGATCCAAGGATACTTATTTTATGTCTCGCTCTCGAGCTTCCAGCACGTCCCTTGGAGGTTGCTATGGTCGCTATGCTATCGTCTGTTTAGTTGTTGGCTTCATGGATGAAGAATAGTAATTATTGGCTTCGACTTGGTCACCATCTATCCTTACTAATCCACAAGGAGTAGGTATTTGATGCATTGATGGTAAGTAGAGGCTACAACCTTCATTCCATGTAGCCAGGGCCTGCCCAAATAACATTGCAACAAGATAGGTTATCAATAACATAGAATTTTTGGTAAGAATTTAACCCTTAGATGTATATTAGGAGTTTGATGTCCCCCAATGTTTTCTTGGTTTCGTCACTGAAACCAACTAGCACCAATGTCCTTGAGATGATCTCCGAGTCAGGTATACTTATATTCTAAAGCACATCATGTTGGATGATATTGACCGAGCTTCCACCATTGACTAGAATCCTGCGTATATAATGGTTAGCAATAAACAAAGTAACAATCAAACAGTCATGATGTGGATCATGGATGTTTGACTTATCTTCTTCATCGAAGAATATCCTTTCGTCATTCATCAAAGTGGTGGATATAACCGGTCGTTCTCCGTTTTCCATCTTGGTCTCCTTGGCGAGCCTCTTAGCTGCGGAGAACGAAGTTCCACATATGTCTGAGCCACCGGAAATAAAGTTGATCACTTGAGCATCTAGTGGGGGCGGAGTTGCCTTTTGAGAAACCTCTTTAGGATCCTGGATCCTCGACTTTTTTCTTCCCAATAGTTCCTTAAAATGGCCCTTGCTTAGGAGGTAACCAATTTCCCTCCTCAAACCGATGCAATCGTCCATCATGTGGCCAAAATCCTCATGGAAAGCGCACCATTTGGATTTTTCTATGAAGACCATTGACTTCTCGTTATTTCGGGGCCACCTTGCCTTTTTTCCTAGATCCTTAGTGGCACAAACAAGCCATGTGTGTCCACAGAGAAGCAATATTCTGAAATGTTGGGGTAATTTTCATCATCATCTCCTTCTTCAACCGCTCGGACATTTTGATTATTGAATTTGGAGTATGGCTTCGAGTTATTGATTTTGAACGAGGATCCTTGTTTCTTGTCAGGAGATTCTTGCTTCGTTTGAGCCCCTAACCGTTCTTGGATCCTTTTGCCCATCCGTATGAACCTCAGCGCTCTATTCCTTACTTCATTTAAATATCTGCAAGGAGTCATCACAAGATCATAATAAAAGGGGGAGTCCCTCTGCAGTCCCATCTTGAATGCTTCAACAGTGGTAGCCATATCAAGATTTGGGATTTCCAGGGCTTCCCTGCTAAACCTTGTAACAAAATCCCTGAGGGATTCATCATAAGGTTGGATAACTCGGTATATATCACTAGTTAACTTCTCAAATTTCCTACTACAAGAAAATTGACTGTAGAACAAGTTAACTAAATGAGAAAATGAAGTAACAGAGTAAGGAGGGAGACTTAGTAGCAATTTGAGTGCAGATCCTGTTAGTGTGGATCCATGCATAGACAAGCCTCCTTGAGTCTTTCAGGGATTGGATTAATCTCCATCCTCTGCCTATATTGAGCAACATGCTCCTCAGGATCAGTGGTCCCATCATAAGTCTTCATGCTAGGGGTATGAAATCTCTTTGGGATTTCAGCATCACAAATAGGTGGGGCGAATCTGGATAACTTGTGACTCCCTTCTGCTATTTCCGGGATCGGTCGGACCACCCCTGGTACGCTGGATATCATATCCTTAAGCTTTTGCAGTTCCTTAGCCATAGCTTGGTTAATACCTGCATCCTACATGGAACCACGGTTTGCATTTAAGGATATAGGATCATGCGTGTTACCTCCTTGTTGTGTGAAGGTTGGTATTCCAGAAGAGTAGTTGAGGTATGAAGTGTCTGCTACAAGAGTTGGTCCACCAGTAGCGATAGTCTGCATGGGGATAATATCTCCTTCATGAACTTCCGAAGATCTCTGAATTCTGGAGGATCCTTGATTCTGGAGGAAGGATCCTTGAGGTTGGAAGTTATAGGATCCTTGGTAGCATAACCCAGGGTTTCCTGATTGAAGGATCGAGGATCCTTGAGTCTGCTGACCCACTGATCCTGACTAAAGGATGGGTGATCCTTTTTGAAAAGTTGAGAATCCTTGAACCTGTTGACTCATGGACCCCGGGTTAAGGATAGATGAACCTTGCTGAAAAATCGAGGATCCGTGAGTGTGTAGATTCATGGCTCCTAGTTGAAGGATGGATGATCTTTGAGTAGGTTGAGCCAAGGATGCTGGAGTGGTAAAATCCAGCATCCTAGGCATCAGAGGAGTTTGATCCTCCGCCGGCCTCTCAGTATTCTTCAAGTCTTCTATCTCTCGAAAGATCCTTTGGTTAGTCTTGCTTTGCTGCTCCATGTATGCTTTGCCATGTCAAAAACATAGTAGAAACATCATTATTAGTATTGATCACCGAAGTGGTAGCAAAGGTTTACTAGCTCTGGAAGACTGGTAGCTGGGTCTTGTTTCCAGATGCGGTTGTCCTTGGAGCTGCTGCTAGCGGGAGAGGCATTGGCGGCAAGGTCCTTGATGAGTGAGAAACGGATGATGGCATGGTTGATGAAGTAGAAGATTGTTGAGAGGCCATTGAGAGTGGTATTGATAGAAAATGTTGAAAATTGATTGGGTATTTCTGGATTATAGCACCAATTGCCCCACGGTGGGCGCCAAATTGTTTTGGTCAAAAATTGGCTAAGGATATTGTAACCAAATTAGTTTTGTGAGGTTTAGTGCTAAGGTGACAATAATGAATATATGAAAAATATGAAGATGAACACTGTGATTTGTTGCGAGGAAAAACCCCTTGATCTCGATTAGATCAATGGAAAAAAAAACCCCGGGTGATGACAAATCGTCTATCACCACTTTATTAATATCAAAATCGGTTTACAATGGGTATAGTTTATGATCAACGAATACAATAAAGCTAAGTGTGTGTGGTTACAGAGAATTCTGAGCTAATGTATACGAGTGTAAGCTAGTCAGTGTGTGTCAAACCTAGTTGATCATAACTCGATTATATACAAAAATCATAACTAACTACATCTACTATAATTACACCACTCTTCCCACTAGCCGTTCCATCTCATTTGACCACGTGTGAGAGTCGTCCAGTAGCATAAAAATAGGATGACAAAGTCGTCCAGCCGTTATATCTATCAAACACAACACCATTCAAATACAATCATTAGTAAACAAATAATACCAAGAATCCTTGATCCTTTATACCTGGAGCATATCCTAAGGATAATTGATCCATAAATTTTTCAAGGATAGAGGATCCTCAGCATAAATTCAATGCCCTAACATTAGACCAGGGAGATGTTGATGTAACTTAGATGTGGGGGAGAGGTGGCCAACCTCTTGATAATTGAATCTCTAACTGATATCTACATTATCACTTAAAGCTTGGAAAAGATAAATGTTAAGAATATATTATCCTTTAGTTAATAATATAAATCTGAAATGAATAATTGATAAGATTTTACAGACTTTTAGGATCCTTGATCCTGATCAAAAGAAATATTTCATAAGATGGAGAGCATTCCATGCTCTTGGCAGTCGGTCACCTTCCATGGTAAGTAGATGATATGCCCCATTTCCTGCTTCTGATTCAATCAAGTAAGGCCCTTACCACTTACGTGCAAGCTTTCCATCAGCGGGATTAGTTGTATTTTGGAAAGCCTTCCTTAAGACCAAATCTCCTTCTTGAAATCTTCGAATCCAGATGTTCTTGTTGTATTCCCCAGCTATCTTTTGTTGGTATGCAGCCATTCAAATCTTTGCTAGGTCTCTGAGCTCATCAACAGTATCTAGATCTTGGATAAGAGTTTCGTCGTTGGCATGAGGATCACATATGCTTGTTTTAACAGTAGGAACCACCATCTATGTAGGAATTACAGCTTCCGATCCAAACACCAATGAGAAGGGTGTTTGACCTATTGCATTCTTGGGTGTTGTTCTATCAGCCAAAGAATATAAGGAAGTTCCTCAGCCCATTTGCCCTTCTTGGATCCTAGCTTCTTCTTCAAGTTGTTGATGATAATCTTGTTGCTTGACTCTGCTTGACCATTGGCTTGAGGATGAATTGATATAGAAGTGATCATCTTGACGTCCCCAACTGTCACAAAAGTTAGTAGTTCTTTTCCCAATAAACTGGGATCCATTATCACAAACAATTTCAGATGGGATACCAAATCTAGTTATAATGTTTCTTTTAATGAAGGATATAACTTCCCTTTCTAGGACTTGCACGAATGCTTCTGCCTCAATCCAATAAGAGATTTCTCCATTTTGGAGGAATTTTTTTATTGGAAGGATCCAAGATCCTATTTTTGGAGAGGATAAAGGATCCTTAAGTTCTTCTGTGTTATTCGTTGTCACCAACATAGCTTCCAGCCCTCCAATTGTTGGAGACAATTTTTGAATAATAGGTATCTTTACATCATCCGGGATTTTTAATGATGATGCTAAATTTGCTAGGTCATCTGCCCCAGCATTTTCTTCTCTTGGCATCTGCATGATACCAAACAACTCGAAGGATTTAGCTAATTCCTTCACAATTTCTAAATACTTGATCATGTTCTCACCTTTCACGGCATAAGACCCGTTAAAGTGGTTAGTTATAAGTAAAAAATCTATATATACTTGAAGATACCTGATCCTCATTTGTTTGGCTAAAAGTAAACCTGCGATAATTGCTTCGTATTCAGTCTCATTGTTGGTGGCTTGAAATTCACATGCAATGGACTGGGGTATTATATCCCCATGTGGCGATTTCAGTAGAATACCCAATCCTGTTCCTCTTACGTTGGATGCTCCATCTGTGAAGAGGATCCAAGGATCCTTGGTTTCTTCTAGTTGTTGAACTTCCAAATCAGCTTCCTTTGGCATGTCACTACTGAAATCAGTCACAAGGTCTGCAAGCGCTTGTGACTTAATGGTTGTCCTAGGTTCATATTGAATATCATACGCGCTCAACTTCATAGCCCACTTAGCCATCCATCCTGACAATTCTGGCTTTCTAAGCACATTCTTTATAGGATAGTTAGTTCTTAAAATAATAGTATGTGTTTCAAAATAGTGTCTCAATTTTGTTGAGGCCATAATTAAAGCAAGAATTAATTTTTCAAGGTATGAACACCTGACCTCTGCTTCTAAGAGGCTTTTACTTACATAATATACCGGATGCTGTTGACCTTCATGATCCTTGGCCAGAACAGCATTGACTGCATTACCTAAAATGGCTAAGTATAGGGACAATGGCTCACCATATATTAGCTTCATCAAGGCTGGTGCTGAGGATAGATAATCCTTAAGAGCCTTCAGTGCATCCTCATGCCTTTGAGTCCATTCAAACTTCTTATTTTTCCTCTTGATATCATAGAAGTCCTTGCACTTCTCTGAGGATCTAGAAATGAATCTGTTGAGGACAGCTATCCTTTATGTTAGTCTTTGGACATCTTTAGCATTCACAATAGACTTCAAATTGATGATGGCTTAAATCTGCTCAGGGATTGCTTCGATTCCCCTCTTAGTCAGCATATATCCTAGAAACTTCCCGGCCTTGACACCAAAATGGCACTTTGATGGGTTCAGCTTCATATTGTATAGATCCAGGATGTTGAATGCTTCTTCAAGATCTTTGAGGTGATCCTCAGCTTTCTTTGACATCACTACCATGTCATTTATGTAGACTTCCATGGTCTTGCCTAGCTGATCCTTGAACATCATGTTGACTAATATTTGGTATGTTGCCCCTGCATTTCTTAGTCCGAATGGTATATCAATATAACAATATATACCGGTAGGAGTCATGAATGTTGTATCCTCTTGATCAGATGGTTCCATCTGAATTTGTTGAAATCCAGAGGAAGCATCCATAAAAGTGAGAATTTCATGTCCTGCCGTGGCATCCACCATGGAGTCAATGTGTGGCAAAGGGAAAGGATCCTTGGGACATGCCTTCTTTAAATCAGTAAAATCGACACATACCCTCCACTTTCCATTTTTCTTAGAAACCACCACAACATTGGCTAACCATCGTGGATACTTACTCTCGTATCATACCTGCTTTGAGAAGTTTTACAACTTCTTCCTGGATAATAATATTTCTTTCAGGCGCAAACTTCCTCCGTTTCTGGTGGACAGGCCTGATGGAAGTATCTATCCCTAATTTATATGCAATTATATCTTTAGATATACCTGCCATATTAGAGTGTTTGAAGGCAAAGGTGGACTTCCTGTGCTCGAGGAAGGATACCAAATCCTCTTCAGTGTTGCTGAGGATATTGGATCCTTTATACACCTTCACATCCGGATCCTCGGGGTCCAAGGATACTTGTATTAAATCTTTCTCTCGGGCCTCCAGTACCCTCTTGAATTGTGCATTGATTGTTATGTGATGGTTTTCTTCATAGCTGGCTTCATAGAGGATGTATAGTAGTTCCTTGCTTTCGCTTGGTCACTGTCTATCTTTACTACTCCCCATGGGGTTGGGAGTTTGGTACATTGTTGATAGGTGGAAGCTACTACTTTCATCTCATGTATCCATTGCAACATTACAAGTTATCTATAACACAAAATATTTGGAAAGAATTTACTCCCTCAATGTAAATAGGTAGCTTGATGTCCCCCAATGTGTTTTTGGTTTCCCCACTAAAACCAACAAGGAAAGATGATCTTGGTGTGATCTCTGATTCAGGAATGTTCATTTTCTTGAGTACATCGGCTGAATTATGTTCACTGAACTCCCACCTTCAACGAGGATCCTACGAATGTAATTATTAGAAATAAATAAAGTAATGATCAAACCGTCATGATGAGGATCCTGGAGGTGCATGTGATCCCTTTCATCAAAGGTTATAACCCTTTGATCAGTTAATGTGGTTTTTCGGATGGGTCTTTCACAATTCTCTAACTTGGTCTCCTTGGTGTGCGTTTCGCCGAGGAGAATGAGGTTCCACAAATGTCAGAACCCCCGAAGATAAAATTGATGATCTGTGCATCAGGTGATCGTGGAGCTACTTTCTGTGGAATTTCTTCAGGATCCTGGATCCTTGATTTCATTCTTCCTATGAGCTCCTTGAAATGGCCCTTGCTTAAAAGATATCCAATCTCTCTCCTCAAATCAATACAGTCGTTGGTCATATGGCCGAAATCCTCATGGAATGCACACCATTCGGACTTATCCTTAAAGGATGTAGACTTCTCGTTTTTCCGAGGCCATCTTCCTTTTTCTCCAATATCCCTCATAGCACATATTAAGCCATGAGTATCAATAGAGAAGTAATACTCGGAAATTCTCGGATAGTACTCATCATCATCATCCTCTTCTTCGACCGCACGGACAGCGTGGTTCTTAACCTTTGAATACGGCTTGGGATTGTTGTTTCTGAATGAGGATCCTTGTTTCTTGTCAGGTGACTCCTGTTTTGTTGGAGTTCCCAATCGTTCTTGGATCCTTTTATCATCCTCCAGTCTTATGAACCTGAGCTCCCTGTTCCTTACTTCATCTAATGTCCTGCATGGGGTCATAACAAGATCATCATAAAATGGGAAGCCCTTTTGTAACCCCATCTTGAATGTCTCAACAGTCGTAGCCATTGTTTTGGGCAAATCAACTAAGGATAATGTAACCAAATTCGTTAGGTGAGGTTTAGTGCTAAGTTGATAATAACGATTATGAAGCAGTTGCAAACACAATGATTTGTTACGAGGAAAAGCCCTTGATCTTATTCGGATCGTCGGCACAAATCCTCGGTTGACGACAATTGTCTATCACCACTATATTAATTAAGAAATCTTGTTACAATAGTGGAGATATGGATCAGTAATACAAGAGTATCTAAGTGTGTGTGTTGCTTGAGAGGAAGCTCTGAATAATATTGAATTGTGCGAAGTAAACAAGTGTGTGACCTAGTTGATCCAATACCTCGTTATAAAGAAAAGAACAAATAACTAACGTTACTATTATTACGCCACTCTTCCCACTAGCCGTTCCCATCTCTTTGACCATGTGCGGAAGGAGTATCACAGCGAAATATCATGTAGACTTGGTCATAGAGCCGTTATACCTATTGATCACAACACAACACAACTTAAATACAATCGTTAGTAAAAAAATAATACCGAGGATCCTTGATCCTTTGAAAACTAGAACATATCTCAAGGATAATTGATCCACAAGTCATTTAAGGATAGAGGATCCTCAGCATAAATTCTATGCCCTAACAATTGCCCTAAAATGGTGGGTGTTTATGTGTTACAGTTTTCATTTTGAATTTTGAATCCCATGCAAAAGATAATACGATTAGTCTTGTGACAGATGCAATAATTATCTCTAACCCTTATTATCTTCGGTCGCCTATATATATGATTGTTACACTCTTTATAACCACATATCTCAGCAGTCTCTTCAGGTATCCTTCTTCCTTCACTTTTCATTTTCTTTGAATAATATTTACACAAAAAATATGTCTGCCGCTTCCTCTTCTTCTTCCGATCACTCTGAGTTATCAGAAATGTAAGTCCAAAACCTTCTCACTAACCCATCCTTTGAGATCTGTAAATTCACGGATCCCAAGATCGACGATCTCCGACCACTGTTCCCACCGGAAACCATTCTCATCCTTTCGACTCTTTAATCTAATGCGGCACCTACTCGAAAACTTGGGTTTGCTTCCCAGTCTGTCCTTTCCTTATCGGTTACACGTATCCTTTCCCCTCTTGTACCTAAAGCTTCTTCGACACCACCGAAATGTCTTATATCCAAGCCATGCCGATGATCTGGAGGGTCCTGCGTACCATCGAGAAGATAATAGAGGAGGAGAATATCGAGTTCGGTGTCCAGGAGTTATCACACCTTTACACCTTAACCACTCACGGGTTGAACCAATTCTTTTTGAAATCCAAACCCCGACAACCTACTCTGATTTCTAAAGTAACCCAGAATGGTTCCCTTTGGAGGAATCAATTATTTTTTGTTAATCGAAGCTCCATCCCTGGTGGGTTTGATTTACCATTGAAATGGGTCAAAAAGGATAGGATCCTAGATCCTTGAGAAAGAAACGATTTAGGATAACTGATCCTTATTTTAATTGTTTTTCCTTGTCTTTCTTCTTTGCAGTGGATAACTTCGCTTCCTTGGCTAACCTACCTGGAACAAGAGAAAAAGCAAAGAGGTTTCTTGCCCTGGATCCCGAAGTTCGCACCTTCCTGGCCATATTCATAGAGGCTTTTTGTGAAATCTCTGCAGATTCCACTAGCAATATGTCAAGTAAGACATAAAATTGTATAATAAATTGAATAAAATAGAAAACTCATCTGTTTCTTATGATTTACAGGCGCTCAGAAGTCTAACAAGTCTGTCAGCAAGTTCTCTTTGGAGGATATCGATAGTCTCATAACTCCTCAACTCGTCAAGAAATAAGCTCCAAAGGCAACTACCACTTCTAAACCTAGAACCGAGACTACCCGGGCCAAATCAGGAGCAACTAAAAGGAAAAGATCTTCGGAGCCAGAGAGTCCTTTAGAAATGTACATTGTTGTAAGGAAAAGATATCCCGTGTTTATGAATCAAGAATCCTTATAACTTTGTGTAATTGTCTGGTACATGCTGTGAACGCTTCCAAAGACTACCATGAGAAGATCATGGGCCACCTGGAGGATAGCCTTACTGTAATGGGAACTGCGGCTGCCACGAAGGACAAGGCTCTAGCCAAGCTCACCAAGGAGAAAAAACGCTTGGAGGATCTGTTATCCACCACGGAAGCCCAACATCACTAGAATGTGAAGCAAGCCAACGAGAAGGCCATAATATGGGCAGCAAGGTCAGTGTTGCAAGCCAGGTTCAATATGGTTATGGAAGCCAGTGATCCTGCTTTCGATGGGGCGGCTTGGAATGTGGAGAAGTGGAAGCAAGCTTTGGTGGAACTTAGTGGAGGAGATGACGAAGAAGATACTGAGATGGTTGATGGAAGTGGACTTGGGACGAGTGGAGCGAAGGAGGCGGGTGAGGCAGATGAAGGAAAGTAAGCAGCTGCAGGTGATGAGGATGCTTCTTAAGCGAGCGATGAAGGATAATATAAACAAGGCCTGAGCCCGTTTTTTTTTTACTTTGCTGATGTTTTTAAGGATATTTGATAATGGTCTGTACTGAAGAATAGTAACTAGGATAAAGTATCCATGATCCTTAAGAAAAATTCCGGGGGTAGCAAAGGCGGAGGGATCCTCTGTTTGTGGGAATGAAGCCTTTGATGCCCATGTTTTTATTTTCCTGCACTTCGATAAACGATTAGTAACACCTGCTTAACCCGGGTGGATGGTCCATCTTTTGAATGGTGAAATCCGGGTTAAGAATTTTGGGTAAGTCCAGATGACTTATTATTAATAACAACTTAACTTTTGTCTATATGCATGTTGTATGTTATTCCCAAAGTAAGTTTGATATAGTCTTATATTTGTTGAAAGTTTTAAGAAATATTCTTGAGTAAAAAGCTTTAAGGATAGAATATCCTTGTAAAAATAAATTAAGGATCTTGAATTAGCCAAGTAAATGTAAAATGATAAGTAGAAACCATACCACAAGATCTAATTAGACCTAAGTTACCATATGTATTGATCCTTCTGCGATCCTTGTAAAAATAAATTAAGGAACTTGAATCCATAAGTGTTGATCCTTCAGTGATCCTTGTAATTGAAATTAGGACACCTGATGCAAATAACTTATGATATTAATCGAGATTAAACCCAATAAACTGGGGACAAGCCCAAATATCCTAGGGACAAGCCCAAATAAACGGATGTTAAGCTAGGGACAAGCCCAAATAAACTGGGGACAAGCCAAAATATCCTAGGGGCAAGGCCAAATAAACTGGGGATAAGCCCAAATATCCTGGGGACAAGACCAAATATCCTGGGGACAAGCCCAAATAAATGGATTTTAAACTGGGGACAGACCCAAATAAACTGGGGACAAGCCCAAATATCCTGGGGACAAGCCCAAATAAACAGATGTTAAACTGGGGACTCGCCCAAACCAGGATTTAGCCCAAATGTAAGTAACGTGAAAACCCCAAAACCTTAGATAACATGAAAATGTTAGAAACCTTAGTCTTAAGATAACATGAAAATGTTATAAACCGGGGGTATGGTACGTCTACCATAAATCCTAGGATCCTCCATATAGCCGAAAGCAATGAAATTGTCAGCCTCTAAGTGTGTACTGGTCCCACTGCCCCGGACCATACGTTTGATAACATGCGCTCCAAGCGAGAGTGTAGAAACTCTAATTTATAAGAAAGGTGAAAACCTTTAAACCTTGGAAGATATGACCATCGGGGGTCACACCTTTATCATGGGCTAGGCCAAAGGAAATAGTAATGTACCTTAAACTTGAGGGAGAGGTGGTCAACCTCTTAGTCATTGAACCTCTTACTAGAATCATGCATTGTTATTTTGAAACTTGGAAGAGACAAACGTTAAGAATATACTATCCTTAGATTAATAAGAATCTGAAATGAATAAGTGATCAGATAGATATTACCAATTTCAGGATCCTTAATCCTTTTGAGGATACTTGATCCTCTGAGAATACTTGATCTTGATTAGAAAAACTACTTCTTGAGATGGATAGCATTCCATGCCCTTGGTAGTCTATCACCTTCCATGGTGAGTAAAGGATATGCCCTCTTTCCTGCTTCTGATTCAATAAAATAGGGGCCTTCCTACTTAGGTGCTAGTTTTCCATCTACGGGATTGGTTGTATTTTGGAAGGCTTTCCTTAAGACTGGATCTCCTTCTAGGAATCTTCGAATTCTAATACTCTTGTTGAATGCCCCATCTACCCTTTGTTGATATGCTGCCATTCTGATATTGTCTACGTCCCTAAGTTCTTTAACAGTATCTAGGTCTTCGAGAAGGATTTCATTATTGGCCACAGGATCACGGATGCTTGTTCTAGCAGTGGGAACCACCAATTCTGTAGGGATTACAGATTCTGATCCAAGCACCAATGAGAAGGGTGTTTGGCATGTTGCATTCTTTGGTGTTGTTCTATCAGCCCAAAGAACATAAGGAAGTTCCTCAGCCCACTTGCCTTTCTTGGATCCTAGTTTCTTCTTCAAGTTGTTGATGATAATCTTGTTGCTTGATTCTGCTTGACCATTGGCTTGAGGGTGAACTGGTGTAGAAGTGACCATCTTGATGCCCCAACTGTCACAAAGTTAGTGGTTCTTTTCCTGATAAACTGGGAACCATTTTCAAAAATAATTTCTGAAGGAATACCAAATCTAATAATAATATTTCTTTTAATGAAGGATATCACCTCTTTTTCGCGGACTTATACAAAAGCTTCTGCTTCTATCCACTTTGAAAAGTAATCAGTCATTGCAAGCATGAACACTTTTCCTCCTGGCGCTTTAGGTAGCTTACCCACGATATCCATACCCCATTTCATGAAAGGCAATGATGAGGATATAGGATACATAGGTTCCGCTGGCTGGTGTAGGATGTTGTCGTGTCTTTGACAAGCATCACACTTCTTTGAATATTCAATGGCATCAATCTTCATGGTTGGCCAGAAGTATCATGTCCAATGTGATTACCACAATCTCCTTCGTGAAAATCTTTAAGCACCTCTTGAATTTCAGGATCTTCGATACACCTCAAGCATGAACCTGCAGAGATTTCCTATACTGAATATCATGTAATAAAACTTATTGTGATACCTTAATTTTGAAGGATTTAGGGTTCTTTGTGGCGGGAATCTCTCCATTTTGAATGAATTTCTTGATCGGGAGGATCCAGGATCCTTGATTATTTGAGGATAATGGATCCGAAAGCACAATCTCTTTATTAGTTGTTACCTCCCCAACTTCTTATTCTCCTATTACTGGTGAGAGTAAATGGATGATTGGAATTTTGGTAGCTTCCGGGATCTTCAAGGATGAAGCTAGATTTTCCAAGGCATATGCCCTAGCATTTTCTTCCCTTGGTAACTATATAATACTAAAAGAATCGAAGAACTTTGACAGTTCTTTTACAACATCTAGATATTTGATTTGTTTTTCACCTTTAACAGCATACGAGCCATTAAAGTGGTTAGCTATTAATAATGAATCTATATACACCTGAAGATACCTGATCCTCATGGGTTTAGCTAGTTGCACACCTGTGATTAAAGCTTCGTATTCCGCTAAATTATTTTTGTCTTGAAATTCACAGGTTATAGATTAGGGTATTATGTCCCCCTGTGGCGATTTCAGCAGGATACCTAGTCACGTTCCTCTTACGTTGGATGCTCCATCTGTGAATAGGATCCACGGATCCTTGGTTTCTTCTAACTGTTGAACCTCCAAGTCAGCTTCCTTTTGTAGATCACTACTGAAATCAGCCACAACGTCGGCTAATGCTTGAGACTTTATAGCAGTCTTTGGCTTGTACTAGATATCATATGCACTCGGCTTTACAGCCCATTTAGCCATCCTACCTGACATCTCTGGTTTTCTAAGAACATTCTTGATAGGATAGTTAGTTTTCACAATTATAGTATGAGTTTCAAAGTAATGTCTTAACTTAGTAGAAGCCATAATGAGTGCAACAATTAACTTTTCTAAATGAGAATACATGGCTTCAGCATCTAAAATACTTTTACTTACATAATAAACAGGATGTTGTTCACCTTCATGATCCTTTACAAGGACAGCACTTACTGCATTTCTCGAGACAGCTAGGTACAAGGATAGAGGTTCTCCGTCTATTGCCTTCATTAATGCTGCTACTGAGGATAAGTAATCCTTCAAGGCTTTGAGTGCAGCCTCATGCTTTTCCGTCCATTCGAACTTTTTATTCCTTCTAAGGATATCATAGAAATCCTTACACTTCTCCGAAAAACGAGATATGAGTCTATTTAAGGCTGCAATTCTTCCAGTCAACCTTTGTACATCCTTTGCATTCACAGGTGACTTCCGGTTGATGATGGCCTTTATTTGCTCCTCTTCATCAAAGAAGATTCTTTTATCAGTCATTAAGGTATTGGATATGACATGTCGCTCTCCGTTATCCAACTTAGTCACTTTAGCATGTCTTTTGGCCGAGGAGAAGGAAGTTCCACATATATCTGAGCCACCAGAGATGAAAATGATGACTTGTGCATCTGGTGGTGGCGGAGTTGCTTTCTGTGGTACATCTTCAGGATCCTGGATCCTAGACTTTTTTCTTCCCAATAGCACCTTTAAATGGACCTTGCTTAGGAGGTATCCAAATTCCCTCCTTAAACCAATACAGTCCTCGGTCTGGTGGCCAAAATCTTCATGGAATGCACACCATTTGGATTTGTCTTTGAAGGATGTTGTTTTCTCATTTTTCCGAGGCCACCTTGCTTTCTCATCAAGATCCTTCATGGCACAAATTAAACCATGAGTATCAACAGAGAAACAATACTCGGAAATGCTTGGATAATCTTTATTATGATCGTTTCCTTCTTCGACTGCTCGGACATTTTGATTGTTGAATTTGGAATAAGGCTTCGAGTTGTTGTTCCTGAATAAGGATCCTTGTTTCTTTTCAGGAGACTCTTGTTTTGTTGGAGCCCCTAGCCGTTCTTGGATCTTCTTGTCATCCTCTAGCCTTATAAACCTGAGTGCCCTATTTCTGACTTCATCTAAAGTCCTGCACGGAGTCATCACAAGATCGTCATAAAACGGGGAGCCCCTATGTAGCCCCATCTTGAAAGCTTCCACAGCCATAGCGATATCAAGATTCGGGATCTCTAGGGCCTCTTTGCCAAACTTTGTAACAAAATCCTGATGTGCGAAAATATATATATAAATAAAACACGAATCGCAAACCAAACAATCTATCCTAGTTCACACAAACGGCAAGTGTACCGGTCGCGTATAGCAAAGATAAGGAAAGTCCGAAAATAGAACTCGAAGACACGTGAGAACGGCTCAAATAATAGACCCTAATCCAAGTCCTACCCTAATAATATTTGTAATTGATTTTATTATTTTTTATTTTATTTTAATTAATTTAAAACTAACTTACTTAACTTAATGAAACTAACTAGAAAACTTAACGGCACTAAACGAGGTTTTACCAAATGTGGAGAATCGACTACCTAGGTAAGAATCCTATTGACAATTCAACGGTTAACTGAATTAACTAATCACACGACACCGGGATCTTAAAATATCAACTAACGCTCATTAAAGTTCTCTAGATCACCTCTCGGTCTCACCAACTAACCCTCAAAATCTAAGAAGATTGAATAAATGCACCGGGAAAAAGATTACTAAGGTACCCTAATGACGCATCTCCTATTGGACTCAACGGCACAAAACCCGCTTAAAATTGGTACTAGCAATTATAGGGATAAAGGAGTAACAATATTTAATTTGATCTAAGACACATATTTGCACGCAAAACTAAACCGGATAAGACCAAAACTGCTCTCGCGCAATTCTAACCTAACCGAATAAAGATGCGAGACAAAAAGACTCCCTATTACCTCTCGGTCGCAAGTAAAGTGAAACTATGGATTTTAATAATTAATTGCACTCAAGATTCTTATGGTCGTGCTAACCACAAACATATCAAAAACACCAAGTCTAAGACTTAAACGTAGAACCCTAACCGAACGACACACAATCAATCAATCAAAGTAATACGCGGAATGAATAAGCAATAATTATATAAAAACAATAGTTAACACATCAAAGATTAAATTACATAAAGCTTTCAATAATAATACGTCTTGTAATTAATTAAAACCAAATAAAACGCTAAACAATGTCAATAATCATCTCATCCTAAGTAGTTAAGATATTTAGCTACTCATAATAAGAAACAAAAACAAATAAATTCTAGTAGCAAAGCTCTTGTTCACAATATTCATGAATTAAAACTAAAATAAAGATGAAGACCAAACCAACTAATCAATATGTCACTTCAAGAATAATGGCAGTCTCACTTGTGCTTTCTTGCGTCACTTTCCCAAAGGTGGTTGCTTTCTCTACCAACAAAAATACCTCCTTTGCAGTAGCAGACCTCCGAAAATATTCTCTCTCTTTTGTCTCTCGTATGCGGCTGCTGTCCCCACAATCTCTCTTCTCAACCCACGATCCTTCTCGTTTAGGGTTTTTTTTTATATATTCCAATGATAGTCGGTTAATATACTTGGTTCATGTGGGCTTCAAACTTTTATTCCATCGGCCTATTACAATTCCCTAGCTCTCAATCTTTAACAGCCCAATTAACTTTTATATGTTCACTGCCATTATACCACATCTGAGACATATTAGTTTACTTTAAAATTGAAATGACTGAAGTTATGCACATAAATAAACTTGGTTGACTTCCATTAATTAATAAATACCTTTGATTCAATTTCTTTAAATCCAACGTAAAAGAAATTTCACTTATATTATATAATAATATTAATGAATTAGTTAGTATGTAGACAAGAGTAAATAAAATGAACCAATTAACGGCTGTTATTGTTGAACCGATTTACTATGTTGTCTCAAGCTTAGTTTAATACATCGGTTAAGACTGCTATCTCATGAAATTCTTAAAATTTAAATACGAACCAGTTAACAATAACATTCAATAAAACCCGACTCAAAAGTACCTTAAAATGTAGGAAATATTTGTATAATAATATGTATATTTTATACCACAACAAATATCCCCACACTTAAACCTTTTTCGTCCCTGAAAATGTAATCTACACAGGATCATAACCAAGTGAAAACAACAAACTCCCAGATTATTTATCATTATTAAAGCACAAGAAACAGCTCGACATATTGACCGCGATTGCCGATATTGTTGTCCACTTAAACCCAGCCACCAGCCAATCAAGCCCCCTTTTTGCATTTAACGTTTTAAGTCTAAAAATTAAAGCTACACCTACCCCATCTCAGACAAAGAGAGCTAGAAGACTAGAGTCAAAGCAAACTGGTTCGACAAATCACCATAAGCCAAGGACTCGTTGATGGTACTAATTAGATGCACTCGGTGAAATTTTGGTGGATGAATGGTCATGTGGAGGTCATACGAGCTATTCCTAAATATTATTGGACTTTGTCCTATAGATTCCTAATTTGATATTTATTGACTAAGAACCTTCGATCCCCAATAGTGTATCCTCAGAGTCACTATCCCCAAGGTAACACGTAAACTCTAAGTCCCGTCTAGTATGTGCATCTTTGGCCTCTTTTACTAACTTTAAAGAATGCTTCTTTGGCATTTTACGATACATAACTTTCTTCACAAGCATTTTGCTTTTCTTGAACAACTTTTGATAATACAATACATAACTTCATAACAAACTTTCAAAACATGCTTTTTTATCCTTTTCTTTCTTTTTTTGTTTTTTTTTCAATATTTTATATCACCCTAAAATATATAACTATTTCTAAGCTCGTAAAAAGATGGACATGTGGTGGTGTACTGGTTTGAGTGTATCTAATTCTTACCATCTCAAAGATTTCAGATTATGGCAATCCTCCCTAAGCATCGAAATTCGGTTTCACCGTTTTTAAATTATTATAATATATATAAAAAACATGTTAAAAAGGACTATCAAAGCTAGTTGGGCCTACCGACACATCCCAAATCAGATATGCAAGCCATCCCTTTTTTTATTATTATATTATATTTTTCAAAAGTTCTGTGAGTTCGTTAACACATTGGTAATAATATCATTTCCTACTTAACGTAGAAGAAAAACCATTTTCAAGGGACATTTTTCTTTAAAACTTTTGTTTTATTTTTTAATTTAAAACATTTTTTTTCAAGTTCAGTCGCCCCAGTCACTTTCAGTTTTCGGGTGAATGGCTATCCCATACATCTATAGGTAGAAAACGGGACCAAACATATATAAGTATATGTCCCTCGAACTTGAGTAACCGACATATTTTTCAGCGAAAGAACAAAACAATTTTTTATTTTTTATTTTTTTTCATATATATTTTTTTTATTTAATTTTTTTCCTACAACTAAGTAAAATAAATTCCCATCCCCACACTTAGAACGAAATCGTCCTCGATGAGAACAAGGAAAAGAAATAAAATAAAATAAAATTAAAACTTAAAATAGCAAAAAGTAAAACATAGAACGGGTTAATCCCCTGGTTTATATGCAGATTCTTCATCAGTTGTGTATCAATCAAGCGACCGTATAGAATTTCATTCGTGACCGCAAACTCAGGAGAACCAGTTCCAAAACGCCATCAGAGCTACCATGCGCATAATTATACCTGCAATAACTCAAACTCGCTCGCATGTAGCGGCGTACAAAACAGAAAACAAAAACATAAGAAATAAACATATTTTTGTGTTTTTAATTTTTTTGATTTTTAATTTTTCCATTTTGATTTTTTTTAACTAACAAAAATAAAATAAATAGAACAGATAATAAAGAAAATCATAGTACACACTCTACAACTCGGGCTATTTCCCGAGTGATGCATCCAACACGTCTACGCCTCGGTGAGTGAGTCAACGTAGAACACCTCGACTGTCTAATCTGCTACTGGCTCGCCTATGTAGTGCTTCAACCTCTGACCGTTCACCTTAAACTTCCCACTTTTGTCTTCAATCTCAATTGTGCCATACGCAAATACCTCAGTAATGGTGAACGGGCCTGACAATTGGGAATTCAGCTTTCCCGGAAATAACCGTAATCGGGAATTATATAGCAAAACTCGATCCCCACACTTGAACTATTTCTCACCCTTCAACTTCCTATCATGCAGCTCTTTGGTCTTCAGCTTATAATTGTACGAGTGTGCATAGGCATGCGCGAAGTTCCTCTAACTCATGTATCTGATGGAAACGGCTCTCGCCCGCGGATGAAAGATCGAGATTAACTGTTTGAAGCGCCCAAGAAGCACGGTGCTCCAACTCAACAGTCAGATGACAGGCTTTCCCACAAATCATCCGAAACGGTGTGGAACCGATCGGAGTTTTGTACGCCGTACGGAAAGCCCACAAAGCATCATCTAATTTTTTGGACCAATCCTTTCGGTTTAGCCCAACGGTCTTCTCAAGAATGCGTTTAATGCCCCGGTTACTCACCTCTACCTGTCCACTAGTCTGTGGGTGGTAGGCAGTCGCAAGCCAATGGGTGACCCCATAGCTTTGCAACGCCTTCTCCATCTTTGCGTTGCAAAAGTGAGTACCTCGATCGCTGATCAAGGCTTTCGGTACACCAAAACGAGAGAAAAGATTTTTAAGAAATCTCACTACAACTCGGGCGTCGTTAGTGGGCAAGGCTTTGGCTTCGACCCACTTGGAGACGTAATCAACTGCCACAAGTATGTACTTGTTCCCTCTAGATGACGGGAACGGGCCCATAAAATCAATACCCCAAATGTCAAAAACCTCGCAAACCTGAATAGCATTTTGGGGCATCTCATTTCGGGATGAGATGTTAGCGACACGCTGGCATCGGTCACAACTTTTAACGAACGCATGAGCATCTTTGAAAATCGAAGGCCAATAGAATCCTGAATCGAAGACCTTATTAGCAGTAAGAACAGCACCATGGTGACCTCCTGTCGGTCCCTCATGAAAGTGGCTCAAAATCCGCCACCCTTCTTCAACACCCACACATCTCCTCACAAGCTAATCAGCACCTATATGAAAAAGAAACGGGTCGTCCCAGATCTAGAACTTTACGTCAGCAAAGAATTTCTTATTTTGCTGGTGAGACATCCTCCTAGGGAGGGAACCGTCGACAAGGAAGTTCGCGATATCAGCAAACCACGGGTAGCCGTCATCCTGGGCTTTGATAAACATAAGATTATCTACTGGGAAATGGTCATTGATGACGACCGCAGCATATCCAATCTCGGCTCTCTCAAGACGTGACAAGTGATCGGCCGCTACATTCTCAGCCCCTTTTTATCACGGATTTCGATATCAAACTCCTGAAGCAACAAGATCCATCAGATGAGACGAGGTTTAGCGTCCTGCTTGCTGAAAAGATAACGAATGGCAGCATGATCCGTGTAGACGACTGTTTTGGACATAACAAGATATGACCTAAACATATCAAATGCAAACACCACAGCTAACAACTCTTTCTCGGTGGTGGTGTAATTATCCTGAGCACTATTTAGGGTTCAACTTGCATAGTAGGTCGGGTGGAAATGCTTCTCCTTTCGCTGTCCAAGCACGGCTACAACGGCATAGTCGCTCGCATCGCACATCAATTCGAATGGCAAACACCAGTCAGGAGCAATCATGATCGGGGCATTATCAAGTTTTTCCATTAGAAGATCAAACGCCTCGATACACTGTTCAGAGAAGAAAAATGGAGCGTCTTTCTCTAGTAGCTTGGTCATAGGTTTCGTGATTTTTGAGAAATCTTTGATGAATCGGCGATAGAAACCAGCATGACCTAGGAAGCTATGGATGGATCTTACAGAAGTGGGCGGGGGGGGATTAGAAATGGTTTCAAGCTTAGCTCGATCGACCTCGATCCCCGCACTCGAGATCCTATGTCCTAGGACGATGCCCTCGCGTACCATGAAGTGACACTTCTCCCAGTTGAGAACTGGGTTGGTGTCAACGCAACGAGCCATCATCCTATCTAGGTTAGAGAAACAATGATAGAAAGAACTCCCGAAGACAGAAAAATCTTCCATGAAGACCTCCATGGAATCCTCGATCATGTCGTGAAATATCGCCACCATACATCGCTGGAAAGTAGCTGGAGCGTTACAGAGTCCGAAGGGCATGCGTTTATAGGCAAACGTGTCATAGGGGCAGGTGAATGTGGTTTTCTCCTGATCATCGGGAGAGATCGGGATTTGGAAATACCCGGAGAAACCATACAGAAAACAGTATTACTGTTGACCCGCCAAACGCTCAAGCATCTGATCAATGAAGGGTAGAGTAAAATGATCTTTCCTAGTGGCATCGTTCAGTCTGAGGTAGTCGATGCAGACTCTCCAACCAGTCACGGTCCTAGTGGGAATAAGCTCGTTTCGTTCATTGGTGACGACAGTCATGCCACCCTTCTTCCGAACCACTTGGACCGGACTCACTTAGGAGCTATCAGAGATGGGAAAAATGATTCCCGCATCAAGGAGTTTGATGATTTCTTTCTTAACGACCTCTAGCATTTTCGGATTAAGCCTCCGTTGAGGCTGAATGACGGATTTGAAATTATCCTCCATAAGGATCTTATGAGTGCAGAATGAGGGATTAATCGATTTGATGTCGATAATCTTCCATGCTATCGCCTCCTTATGCGCTTTCAGCACCTTCAACAACTTCAATTTCTTGACCTCCGTCAAGGCAGACGCGATGATGACGGGTAACTTCCTCTCCTCGTCCATAAATGCATACTCCAAATGTTCAGGTAGATCCTTAAGTTCTAATGAAGGAGGAGGGCTCTCAACGGAGGGTCGGTCCCTTGGATCGTCTCGCACGATCTCAACAGCTGATTCAGAATCTAGGGGCGGTGACACGATGTCATCCATCAATGGTTGAGTGGTCATGGAAACCATCTCGGCCTTTGAAGTATCCCTATCGAGAATCTGTGGGTCCAAGTTAGGTCCTCCACAGATGTCAGTGAAAAACTCCCGCACATGTGATACGATGGTATCAACGAAATACAAGGAGTCGTCCGCCGACTTGGGGTGCTTAAGTGACTGTCTTACGTCAAAGGTGACGTTATCATCCCCAACTCTCAGAATCAGTTTGCCCTCAAGGACGTCGATCAACGCCTGTGCGGTGGCAAGGAATGGTCGGCCTAAAATGAGAGGGATACTATCATCCTCATTCATATCTAGAATGACAAAGTTCACCGGGAAGATGATCTTGTCGATACGAACAAACATGTTCTCGACCACCCCTCGCGGGTATTTCACAGAACGATCAGCAAGTTGGATACTCATTCGGGTTGGCCTCGGTTCACCAAGACCCAACTTACTAAAAACAGAATACGGCAAGAGATTGACGCTGGCCCCAAGGTCGGCCAAAGCATGTCGAACCGTATCTTCGCCTAAGATGCAGGGAATCATGAAACTCCCAGGATCGGACATCTTATCTGGAAACTTGCTTTGCAACACTGCAGAGCACCCAACACTCAACGGAATAGAAGAGACCTCAGCTAGCTTCTCCTTATTGGAAAGAATGTCCTTGAGAAATTTGGCATATTTGGGCATATGAGTGAGCACCTCAAGGAAAGGAATGTTTAGGTGAAGCTGTTTGAGAAGTTCAAGGAACTTGGAGTTTTGCTCCTCATCTCTATCCGATCAGAATCTCCCAGGATAAGGCAGTTTGGGTTTGTAGACTCTCAAAGGTGGGTTTGATGATGATGAAGGTATATCGGCCGGCTTTGTACTCGCTGGAATAGTCTGCTGGTGTGCCTCGGCCGGAGGAAGCTCCATCTGGATCTCCTCGTCCACCTGCTCTTCTTCATCAACTGCAGGTGTGACAACTCTCGAAGGTCCAGCCTCTCTTTCTCTTCTAACACTGCTCCTAGTAGTCACCGCTTTGGCGAACCCTCTCGGATTTTTCTCAGTATTACTCGGTAGTAAACCCGGTGCTCTCTCGGATAACTGGCTGGCAATCTCTCCGACGTGACGCTCAAGATTAGGTAGAGACGTGGCTGGGTTTTTCAGCATAGCATCGTGTTCCGCAAATTTCGCCTCATTTGTCACTCGGTTCCTCTCATCTCGCTTCAGCAGCTCAGCCATCATCTCCTCCAGTGAGGCTTTCTTCTCCTCTCTCCCCGCTTGTTCCGAACTCTCCTGACCTGAACTCCCCTGCCCGAGTAGATTCTCTTGACGCTGGTTTTGGTATTGGGCTTGGTAGCCACTAGCTTGTCCCCCTCGATAGTTATTTTGATTTATCCAGCCAGTGTTCCCTCCAAAGGCGGGGTTTTGAATCTCAAGGGGTTGTTGACGAAGTCAACTTCCTTCTTATTGCTACCCGGCTTAACAGGATAGTCAATGGTGTCGTGACCCCCTCGGAAAACCTCACACTTCGCGACGCTTTTAATGGTAAGATCTCTAACGAGTTTGTTCAAAGCATCAATCTGCGCCTGCATGCTAGTGTTCGAATCGACTTGAAGTACTCCTCTCGATGACGTGGAAGAATTTCCGCCCCTGTTCCTCTCGTAGCTCGCTGCTAGATAATAAAAAAGGACGACACACTCATCTGGATCTTTGTTCTTAAGGAGGTTCCCATTAGCAGTCTGGTTCAACATCTCTCTCACGTGCTGTGTGGCTCCATTGTAGAATTTTTCGATGAGCATCCACTTGTCTAAACCGTGGTGAGGACAACTAAGAAGGAGGTCCTTGAATCTTTCCCAAACTTCCCCGAAAGACTCATCGGACCTCATGTGGAAAGAACAAATCTCCTCATGGAGTCGAGCGGATTTAGATGGCAGAAAGAATTTGGTCATGAATTTCTCTTAAAGGCCCGCCCAAGTGGTGATGGATCCAGCAAGTAGTGACTTCAGCCATTTGTAGGCTTTGCCAGTAAGTGAGAAGGGGAAAAGACGGAGATAGATGGCTTCATCGTTCATGTTGCCGTTATTGAAAGTTTCGCATATTTGAACGAACATGTCGATGTGGTTTGAAGGGTCTTCGCTCTCTAGCCCTTCGAATTGGAGTGCAGTTTTGATGAGTTGCATGACGTGGGCAGGAATGGACCAGTTGCCAGCGGCGGCACCGTTTGGTAAAGTGATTCTTGAATGAGGATTCGTTGTCGGCCAACCATAGTCAGCTACTACTCTCCTAGGCGGTGGTCACCTATGTTCCTATCCCTAGAAGATGCGAAAACAGAAGAAGTAGAAGAATCAGAACCTGTCGATGAAACAGAACGCTCTCTCTCAGGATTCTCGGTATCGTCAGACGTTTCAAGCTTCGGCGGTCCTAGTGAGCGGGTATGACGCATACGACAATAAAGAAAAATTAAAATTAACTAAGCTAAAATTAAACTAAAAACAAATAAACGCAAATAAGCAAGTAAAAAAAGAAACATGTAAGTCCCCAAACTCGGGTCGTTCTCTAATCGCCTCAAACCGTGTCCCCGGCAACGGCGCCAAAAACTTGATGTGCGAAAATATATATATAAATAAAACACGAATCACAACTAAGCTTTAAAAACCAAACAATCTATCCTAGTTCACACAAACGGCAAGTGTACCGGTCGCGTATAGCAAAGATAAGGAAAGTCCGGATATCGAACTCGAAGACACTTGAGAACGGCTCAAATAATAGACCCTAATCCAAGTCCTACCCTAATAATATTTGTAATTGATTTTAATATTTTTTTTTTATTTTTTTTAATTAATTTAAAACTAACTTACTTAACTTAATGAAACTAACTAGAAAACTTAACGGCACTAAACGAGGTTTTAACAAATGTGGAGAAACGACTACCTAGGTAAGAATCCTATTGACAATTCAACGGTTAACGGAATTAATTAATCACACGACACCGGGATCTTAAAATATCAACTAAGGCTCATTAAAGTTCGCTAGATCACCTCTCGGTCTCACCAACTAACCCTCACAAATCTAAGAAGATTGAATAAATGCACCGGGAAAAAGATTACTAAGGTACCCTAATGACGCATCTCCTCTCGGACTCAACGACACAAAACCCGCTTAAAATTGGTACTAGCAATTATTGGGATAAAGGAGTAACAATATTTAATTTGATCTAAGACACATATTTGCACACAAAACTAAACCGGATAAGACCAAAACTTGCTCTCGCACAATTCTAACCTAACCTAATAAAGACGCGAGACAAACCGACTCCCTATTACCTCTCGGTCGCAAGGAAAGTGAAACTATTGGATTTTAATAATTAATTGCACTCAAGAATTTTATGGTCGCGCTAACCACAAACAGATCAAAAACACCAAGTCTAAGACTTAAACGTAGAACCCTAACCGAACGACACACAATCAATCAATCAAAGTAATACGCGGAATGAATAAGCAATAATTATATAAAAACAATAGTTAACACATCAAAGATTAAATTACATAAAGCTTTCAATAATAATACGTCTTGTAATTAATTAAAACCAAATAAAACGCTAAACAATGTCAATAATCATCTCATCCTAAGTAGTTAAGATATTTAGCTACTCATAATAAGAAACAAAAACAAATAAATTCTAGTAGCAAAACTCTTGTTCACAATATTCATGAATTAAAACTAAAATAAAGATGAAGACCAAACCAAGTAATCAATATGTCACTTCAAGAATAATGGCAGTCTCACTTGTGCTTTCTTGCGTCACTTTCCCAAAGGTGGTTGCTTTCTCTACCAACAAAAATACCTCCTTTGCAGTAGCAGACCTCCGAAAATGTTCTCTCTTTTGTCTCTCGTATGCGGCTGCTGTCCCCACAATCTCTCTTCTCAACCCACGATCCTTCTCGTTTAGGGTTTTTTTTATATATATTCCAATGATAGTCGGTTAATATACTTGGTTCATGTGGGCTACAAACTTTTATTCCGTCGGCTTATTACAATTCCCTAGCTCTCAATCTTTAACAGCCTAATTAACTTTTATATGTTCACTGCCATTATACCACCAATGAGACATAATAGTTTACTTTAAAATTTAAATGACTGAAGTTATGCACATAAATAAACTTGGTTGACTTCCATTAATTAATAAATACCTTTGACAATTTCTTTAAATCCAACGTAAAAGAAATTTCACATATAATATATAATAATATTAATGAATTAGTTAGTATGTAGACAAGAGTAAATAAAATGAATCAATTAACGGCTGTTATTGTTGAACCGATTTACTATGTTGTCTCAAGCTTAGTTTAATACATCGGTTAAGCCTGCGATCTCATGAAATTCTTAAAATTCAAATACGAACCAGTTAACAATAACATTCAATAAAACCCGACTCAAAATTACTTTAAAATGTAAGAAATATTTGTATAATAATATATATATTTTATACCACATCAAATACCTAAGGAATTCATCATAAGGCTGGAAAACTCTATACAAATCACTGGTTAACTTTTCAAATTTTCTACTACAAGAAAACTGGCTGTTGAACAAGTTAACTAAATGTGAAAAAGAAGTAACAGAATAGGGATGAAGACTTAGCAGCCATTTAAGTGCAGATCCTGTTAGTGTGGATCTGAAACCCTTGCATTTACAAGCTTCTTTTAGTTTTTCAGGAATTGGATTGATCTTCATCCTCTTCCTATACTGAGCCACATGCTCTTCCAGATCAGTGGTCCCATCATACACCTTCATGTTGGGGGGTTTGAAAGCGTTTTGGGATCTCAGCATCACATATTGGTGGAGCAGATCTGGACAACTTATGGCTCGCTTCTGGTATTTCAGAATTTGGGTCGACCACTCATGACTCATTGGATATCATATCCTTAAGCTTCTGAAGTTCCATAGCCATAGACTAATTGATACCCGCATACTGCATGGAACCAAGATTAGTGTCTAAGGATATGGGATTATAGGTGTTAGCTCTTTGTTGAGTGAGCGTTGGCATCCCAGAAGAGTAACCTAGATAAGAAGGATCTGTTATGGCAGTTGGTCCACTAGAAGCAATGGTTTGCATGGGGATGATGTCTCCTTCATGGACCTCTGAGGTCCTTTGATGCTGGAGTCCCGAGGATCCTTGATTCTGGATGAAAGATCCTTGAGGCTGGAAGTTGTAGGATCCTTGATGGTACAAACCAGAGGATCCTGGTAGAAGGATTGATGATCCTTTCTTAAGGGACGAGGATCCTTGAGCTTGTTGATCCATGTACCCAGGTTGAAGGATAGATGATCCTTGCTGGAAGAAAAATGATCCTTGAGTTTGCTGACCCATGGATCCCGGATTAAGGATAGATGATCCTTGTTGGAAGAACGAAGATCCTGGAGCCTGCTGACCCATAGACCCTGGTTGGAGGATAGATGATCCTTGAGCAAGTTGTGCCAAGGATCCTGGAGTGGTGAAATCCAACATCCTAGGCACCAAGGGAGTCTGATCCTCCATTGGCCTCTTAGTCTTCTTGAGATCTTCTATCTCACGAAGGATCTTCTTGTTAGTCCTGATTTGTTGCACCATATATGCTTTAACCTACGAAAACATAGTAGAAACATCATTGTTAGAGTTTACACGCAGTAGTGGTATTTGATCTCTGGAAGACTGTCAGTTGTGTCTTATTTCCAGCAGCAGTAGCCTTTCGTGCTCCTGGTAGTGGAGGAGGCATCGGTGGTAAAGTTTGTGGTGGGTGAGATACTGATTAAGGCATGGTGGATGAAGTAGAAGATTGTTGAGAGGCCATTGATGGTGGTATTGATTGAAAAGGTTGAATATTGATAGGGTATTTTCTGGATTATAACACCAATGGCCCCACGGTGGGCGCCAAATTGTTTTGGTCAAAAATCAACTAAGGATAATGTAACGAAATTCGTTAGGTGCGGTTTAGTGCTAAGTTGATAATAACGATTATGAAGCAGTTGCAAACACAAACACAATGATTTGTTACGAGGAAAAGCCCTTGATCTTGTTCGGATTGCTGGCACAAAAACCCCGGGTGACGACAACTGTCTATCACCACTATATTAATTAAGAAATCGGGTTACAATAGTGGAGATATGGATCAGTAATACAAGAGTATCTAAGTGTGTGTGTGTGTGTTGCTTGAGAGGAAGCTCTAAATAATACTGAATTGTGCGAAGTAAACAAGTGTGTGACCTAGTTGATCCAATACCTCGTTATAAAATAACAAATAACTAACATTCCTATTATTAAGCCACTCTTCCCACTTGTCAGGTCCCCGATTTCAGCTGGATCTTACTCAAATCATGTCATAACTCACACAAATAAATGTGTCGACAAGGGAGTTAATGACGGGTTGCTATATTTAAAAAGATTATTGTTTATTAAAGGCGGAATCAATAATAAACAGGGTAGTTGCTATCAATAATCAAAGGTAACTAACACACACAAGATTCACTCAAAAGATTTCCATTCATACAAAGTTAATCATACAAAAGGATAATCGATTTAGGGTTTCTTGAAGGAAAGTTATGTCCGTACTATTCTAAGACAGCCGTCACACTCAAATATTCTTTTTGAATTAAATGAGTCTGTCTGCCTTGAGGGGCGTGCCCTAAATTATTCCTTTTATAGGCCTGACACCTCCTTAACAGCTGTCATTCCTTCTAGAAACCCTAAATACTATAACATATTCAAATTACATATTCAAAATTATCCTAAGTGTAAAACAAGTCTTCCGGGTAGGCTTTAAGTCAATTTTGTCTTTCCGAGTAGGTTGTGTGCTCTGCCATCCTTCAGAACTTGGTAACATATAAGTGTGCCTAGGATCAGTTTCCGGGTAGACTTTACTTGAAGAGTATTTTACCAAGTAAAATACTCACCGGGTAGACTTCAATCTTCTTGACTTTGCCAGACTTTGCCCGACAAACCCTTACGAGCAACCTTGTTCTTCAATAGTCCCTTCAACCCTTTGCTAGAGAATAGCTTATTAGCAAAGTTTGCTTGGTAGCACTGTTCCTTGCTTGAGTTGAACCTTGCCCGATGTTACTTAGAGATATTCCATTAAAACATCAAGCCTACTTGGACCACTGTAATATTAAAGAATACCTTGCCCGGTCTTCCAATCACTTGGCTTCATGAGCTTGGTTAGCCTAAAGCTTACTCGGGAGTGAGCTTTACTTGGCTATGAAGAACAGACTTGCTTGATAAAGTGATCCTTGCCGGACTTGCATAAACTAGTGAACCTTGCCCGGTAATACACTAATTTGCAAACCCTGCCCGGATATCCATTAAAGAAGACTTCAAGAAGATAACCTTGCCCGATAGACAAAATATCGTACCCGGATAAGTAAATGCTTGCTCGGAAGTCTAAGGTGTGCCCGGTTCCATACTTAGTCATTTCTGAGGAGGTTGAGAAGATTCCAATCTTCAATCTGATAAGTTTTGGGTCAAATCTTGAATCAACAATCTCCCCCTAGATTGGAACACCTCAGCTGTCCTAAAACACCTCTACAGTTACTTACATAGGATTAAAATACACATCAAATTCAAAATCAAATTACATATTCAAATGACATAAACAATTACATATTCAAAAGGTGTCCGAAGACATTACAAAATAAAGCCTACTCTATGAGTCTTGTCTCTTCCTTTCATTGTAGGCAGCTTATCTTCTATCAACTATTACTGATGCAGCTCTTAGCTTAAAAATATCAAGGATTTGGAAGTGAGTGTGACTTTCTGGAATGACCAAATCCCTTATATCCATCAGATCTTCATCATGCAAATAAGTCAAGTCTTCATCTCTTTTGATTATCCCCAGTACCTTTCCATCAGAGTTTCTCAGCACATAATGAATAACATCTTCTTTATATTCAATCTCAGTTATGATGCCATTTCTTTGAACTGTGTAGTTGGGGCGTGTCATTCTTCTTTGAAGACTGATGCATGTATTCATGTTTGACAAAGGATTCCTATCTCTGACATTCATCTTGTAGTTCGTTTCAGCAATGTCCATTTTCTTCAACTTTCCAGTCCTCTTAGATCTGTGAAATTGGATAGTTTTCCAGCTTCTTTTTTCTTTTAGGAATCTGAATCCCTTATCAGCTTCACCTTTTAAGAACTTAGAGAGAACATTCATTTGTCTTCCAGCCATCTTATTTCTGTTTCAATAGTCATACAAATTGAGTGTGGCCATTCTATCCAGTTGTTCTTGAGTGTACTCATAAAAATCACTCCTCACAACTATGTCTCTAAGCTGTCTGCTCATCATAATCACTTTCAGTGTTTCGGTGACAGAGTCATAGTAGAGTTCTCTTGGAAGATCCACATCAGACGGTGGTCTTTCTGCTCTTTGAGATCTGTCCCTACTAGATTCACCTCTTCCACCTCTTGGATATCTTCTTGAAATTGGCGGCTTGAAAGGAATAGACTTCATGGGTTTTCTAGGCCCCAAATTGAAAGATTTTATGTATACTGACTCTACCATTTCAGGTGGAATGTGAATAAGTTCATCAATATTGTGTCCTGCCACTTTCCAGAGAATTTTTATCATTTTTTGTATCCCAGGATTTTTTGACTTTCCTGTAGGCACAAATACTCCGTCAATAAAGCTTCTAGGGTTCTCACTTTCCCATAGAGCCTTTTCCCAATCAGCCTTTTGAATGTAGAAAAGATTTTTCAAATCTTCCTTTTTTAAGGCATCAACTGAGGCTTCATCCATTCCCCTTTGATTAATCATTATGCCCCTTAGAATATTTATCATCTCTTCATTCTCCCAAGGAACAATTGGTTCATCTTCAGGTTCAGGCTTGACTTTTTGTGGGGTAGGGGTTTCAACCGGTCTGACTTGTTCTTTTAACTTTTACCTCAAGGTTTGAATTCTTCTTTTCTTTGTTTGAGGTTCATCAGTTGGTTCAGACTGCTTGGATGAGCTCTCAGTTTGTAACCTCTTCAATTTTTCTTTTCTTTTAAGTTTATTGTACTGGTCCAACACTGATTCTCTTGATAGATTGTCAACTATTTCAGGCTTCAATCCCTTTTCCAAAAGGTATCCACACATACCTCCAAACTTATTTTTCAAAGTTTCCATATTTTCAATCTTCTCATTTTCCTTGACACATTTTTCTATCACTTTTGCTCTTTCACTGATATAAAGGTCTTGGAGTTTGTCAAATTTGAAGTGTGTGAGATCCTTTTCTGAATAACCATGCCTTCTAAGATATTCTCTGTATTTCTGATCATCTCTGTTCTTTTGTTGCATGGCTCTTTTGATCTTTTCATTTTCTTCCTCAAGTCTCTTATTTAACTCATTATCATTCATATGAGCAACACTTTCAAATTTCACACCAAGTGCCTTCAGCTTCATAATCAAAGGATTGTTCATTTTGGCATTCAACAAACTTGCTCAATGTTATCCCTTTGTTTATCAGTCATTGTCACATTTGGGGACTCAACATTGGCAATCTTGGCACCTTTTCTTTGATCATCATTGTCATCATCATCAGATTCATCAGACTCATCAAACTCATCCTACTCAGTTGAGTCATTTACTGCATCTATCTTGGGCTCATCAGAAGGTGGATGATCTGGGATTGGCACATTTGGCACTCCTTGCATGTGTTCTTTAGGCTTTAAGGTTTGCAAAGGTATTGCCCTTATTGGACTTGCCTCATCATCAGGAGTCTCTACAAAGTATTTATTTTGATTATCCCATCTTCCTTTCTTTGCAGACTCAGTTCCTTCAGCTGGTATAAATGATTCTGGTTTTTCCCTTTTCCTTGAGTATTTCTTTCCATACTTGGGATCATCCACACACTCCCATTCATCTGGGTTCTGTCTGATGTCATCTTCAATCTGTTTAGCCCATTTCTTTGCAACCATTGAGGCAATGGACTCACCAATCTCCTCTTTAGTCATCATTTC
This sequence comes from Bidens hawaiensis, assembly GCF_021521415.1. NCBI lineage: Eukaryota > Viridiplantae > Streptophyta > Magnoliopsida > Asterales > Asteraceae > Bidens > Bidens hawaiensis. The sequence continues at coordinate 55,267 of NW_027497828.1, forward strand.
AGTATTCAGATTGGTGTGTTCAGCAGTTTCATTTGACTTCTTTTCATGTTGGCTTTGGAGTTAAAACATGCTAACCACCATAGCTAAGGAATTGTATGCTTCCTCATTTCTTTTTATATTAATCAAAGCTTCAATTACATCTTGATCAGCCTCATCTTCATTTTTCATTTTAGCAATATTGGCCTGAGTGATCAGTGCTTTCTGCTCTGCCAGCTCCTCTGGAGTCAAAGTTTGGGCCAGGATTTCCCTTTCCCTTGTTTCTCTCATAATATTTTCATGTTCTTTTAAGGCAGCAACAGCAGCTTCAGCATCATCTTTAAACAGAATATCTTTCTCAGGATAAGCTTTAACTGGCTCTTCTTCTGTCACTTTTTCTTTACCTTTATCCATTCTTTTCTGCACTTCTTCCTCTTCATTTTCTGGAGGGAAATTATGAATATCTCTATCTAACTCATCCATTTCCTCATCATACTCTACAGTCTTGGAGCTTTCATGTTGTTCAGATTCAGTGAGTATTAGCTCCTCAGTAGCAGCATCTTCTTCATTTATCACATCAGTTTGAATGTCAGTTAAATTATCACTTGCTAATTCAGTCAAGACATCAGTATCTTCATCATTTAACTTTTCAATATCATTTCCAGTCTCTTCTTCATTTCTCATTTCTTCCTTCTCCTCACTCCATACCACAGTCATAACTTCATCATTCACATCAAATTTTGTTCTCCTATATCAGAAGAATCTGCTTCATAATCAACATCTTCCAATCTCCTTTCATCACTTTTCTCACCATCATCATATGCATTCAGGATGCATGTCAAACCATTAACAGTCTCTACACCTGTTTCCTTCTCAGTTCAACATTTATTACATCATCAGCAGTCATATTCACATTCTCCCCCTGTTTTGGGGCAGCTGAAGTTTTCTCAACCTCCTGCTCCAGGGCTTGAATTCTCATTTTTCCTCTTACCAACTGATCTAATAGCATCACATTTTCCATGGTCACCTTCTCATTCCCCTTCTTTAATTCAGCATTCTCTAACATCAAGTCCAAATTTCTTAGGAATAGGTCTGTTTCAGGATGTGGGATTGTAGGGGGGGTGATGTAGAGAAATGTTCATATTCAGGTTGTTCTTGGTTTATGGTTTGAGTTTGGATAATGGGTTGTGGTGGTGATTGTGTATGAGGTGGACTTGAAATAAATGGATCAGTGTGAATTGGTGTATCAGGATGGCTCAAGGTTAAGGATTGGGTAGGGGTTTGAGTGGTTTGATGTGGTGGAGTGTGTGGTAGTGATGGTATAATGGGTTGGTCAATGGGTAATGGTGATTGTGGTGGTGTTGGAATAGGTATGTCAGTTGGTAATGGTTGGTGTGGTGGAGTTGTGGTGGTTGTTCAGGTTCTTCAAGTTGCTCCCCCTGATCCAGTGCAACATCATCCATGGCTACTCCAGCCCCTCCTTCATTTCCATCATGATCATCATCTCCATCTTCAGAACTATCATCATCACCCTCATCATCATCTTCCCCTTCTTCCTCCTCTGAGCTCAACTCAGGCACCGTCATAATCTCCAAATCATGGTTCAACAACCATGGTAATATTTCAAATGGAATGTTGGGATTGAATCTGTTGGCGACACCCGCATTTCTAATTCTTATATATGTGTCTGGATTCTGCAGTTGATGTGTCATACCAATTGTGGGCAGATCTTGTAATTCCCTGTTAAAGATTATCTGTAGGAATCTAGGGTATTGCAGGAATCTATCATCTTCTGCCTTCTTTAAATTTCCTACCATGCCATCAAAGATCATCTTTGAAAAATTGAAAGGCAGATCATATATAATACCAACAGTGGCATTTGCTAAATCACGACTCATCAGAGTCCATGATCCTTTTCTTGGAGCAAACCCCTGTATCACATGGTGAATTAAGAATCTATACAACATAGGGAACATCCCATTTTGAAATTGTCCATCATGGACAGTTCCCTGATACCCCATTGTCTGCTCAAAGATCCTCATCAAATGATCAGTATTGAAGTTTATATGGTTATGGTCATCATCACGTAACTGCAAACACCTTCTTATCATCCTTTCTGTTACATGTATTTCATGGCTTGCAACAGCTGCTTCGATTCTTTTCCCATTTATGTCATCAACAAGTCTTGCAGATCGCCAGAAATCTAGTGAATGATTTCTGTAGATGATTGGGCATTTTGTGAAAGCAAACCTCACATTAGATCTAGCCATCCAAGTAATCATTCTCTCAACTGGCTCATTGTCAGGAGTGACCTCCAGCAGTGCACACATATTGTGCTTTGGTTCAAAGGCATATTTAGGTTGAACCTCTTCTTCTTCTGCCATATATGAACATCACAATCATACACATTCAAAGCGAAATTAGCATAAAAGTTCATTACTTTAAGCAATTTCAAGTTATAACTTTGAAGAAGAAAAAGAGAAATTTTATTAAGAACCTGTTCTTCGACAAATTAATAACCTAAACACAAAAACAGAGTGTTAGCATATAAATACATAATCAAAGCCCATTATAGTCTAATCGTTATCGAAAAACGCATTATTATTGCTTACCGAGTCGGAATTAGGGGGCTGATTAAAATTAGGGCTTGTATTAGAAACGAATATGATAAGCCGGTTTGGGTTTCTTTGAGAGTAATCAGTTGCAGAGGAAGGAGAGAGAGAGAGAGAGAGAGGGGGGGGAAATAATGTTGAAAATATCTCTAACTCCCTCTTATATACCTTTTGAAAGTGGGTTTTAAATGCATTTTTTCGTGTAGTGAATTATTAGCTGTCAAATATAATAATCTTATCCAATTTAAACCTTACCCGATAAAATTAAAGGTTAAACATTGCCCGGAAAAATTTTCATTATTAATTGACAAAGTTTACCCGACATCTTCCACTTACAAACCTTGCTTAGTCAAGTTAACTAATTTAAAGTCAAGTAAAGATGAAGAAAGCTTACCCGAAATACCAGATTTCTTGAGAACTTAATCACAAGAAAAATAATCAAGTATAAAATATCAAATAAGCATCCTTGCTAGGAATCAATTAAGATACCCAAATAAATTTCTCAAATATAAATTGAGTAACTCAATCTAGCATAAACCCTACAAGAATCAGAAACATATTCAATCAAGTATACTTTGATGTATAGTGTGCTCGAGCAACCTTCATAAGAGTACAAAGTGTGCCCGAACAACCTTCGTTACATAGTATACTCGAATAACTTTTCCTAAAGTATAAAGTGTGCCCGAAATGATATCTAGCAGACAGTGTACTTGGAAAGTCAAATTTTGAAATTATCAAGTATACTGAGGGAACAATAGTGTACCCGGAATATAAAGTGTGCCCGGAAGACAAAGTATGCCCGAAAACACTTGTAATTTCAAAGCAATCATAATCACAAATAATACATAGCATGCTCGGAGTGAAATTAAACATAAAATACCTAAGTGTACTATAGTCTAAAATATCAAAGAGCTTGCTAGGATTATCATATTTAAACATCAGGTATGCCGGGGAACTAAACTAATCAGTTTAGTCTACCAGAAGACTCCAAATCATCAAATCATACCTGAAAATGACAAACTTAGATAAAAACATCTAAGTGTGCCCGGAAAGGTTAATAAGAATAAAACCTTACCTGAAAATACATATTCAACCATATTCAACTGTTTTGTGCCCGGGAAGGTTAGAAAACATTAAACCTTGCCCGAAAATACATATTCAACCTATTTTAGGCAAAATGCAACACTTTTTGACTTAAACCACTTGTCAAAGACATTTATCAGTTATGTACCATTACATATCACAGTTTAAGAGCCAATGGTGCATTTATAGATCAAATTTCAGTTATGTTTCAATTCAAAACAATTTCTTTTGTAAACTGAAAAGATCTCAGAAATGGGATCATATTGACTAAGTAGCTTTCTCAATAATTCATTCTCAGCATTATTATGACTACAAAGACAGGTCAACAGCAGGTCTAGACTTAACATGATTTTCATTTCTTCGATGATATGATTAAGTTTCAATTAAGTTGCAGAAAATTTAATGGATAACACATGTTGTGTTCTGATGCTCCTTATCTATCCTCAAGGCTTATTTGGCTTTCTCCAGATCACCCCAATTTGACTTTGACCCCCTGGTTTTGGTTAAAAACTTTTAATGACAGAACATATTTTTGAAAATTTATAAAATATTTCTTTTCAAATCTACAAACATATGTGAGGTTGAACGTTGGACTTACATGCCACGCAAATCGGACTTACAGGCCTTTCATTCAGGATGTTTAAAGGACTTATATTATTGTCTCCACCCTTGTAGTTCTGGAATTAACCCTCATGTTTGTATTTTCTCAATAAAAATTTGTGAGCATTTTTCAACCTTTAATTGATTAAACATTTGAAATAAAATAGTTCACATTTGTTCTTTGTCATTCATTATAAGATGATTCATTTTGGGTAACCAAATACCAACAGGCTTGTGTATGACTGGATAATCATTTTTCTGCGTATCATTTGAAAAGATTTATCTAGGAACATGCATAGACAATAATGTAACTCCACATAAATCATAGCATTTTCTTTATGTTTATATCACCTTAGATTTTACATATCATGAGAAAGTAACCACACATGTTAATGACTGTACTAAGAGTCCTTTTAGCCTAATAAATCCATATGATTGGCTAAGTAGTCAATGTACTATCATTTCCCATATTTAAAACCCCAATATCTTCTGTTTGACTGATAAATGGCTGTTCTGTTTGACCACAAGTGGTCAGCAGGACCAAACATATATGTGAGTATATGTCCTTTCAAATCAGAATTATTTACATAGTTCTAAGTGTATGAATAGAAAACAAGTTACAGATTGCCCCAAATGTCTTCAGTTTTCCAGGTTAATGGCTATCCTATCTGTCTGAAAACAGATGACAGGACCAACATATACAAGTATATGCCTTTCCAACTTGAGCAAATGACATAATTTTTAGCAAAAGTAACTTTTGAGACTTTTCATTGAAAATCCTTTTAAGCTTCTATAAACTTGAACTGAATAGTATTATCATATCTCCACACCATTAACAACTTGCTCATGTTTTGACCAAAATAAAATGTTTATGCAAAATTCTTTAGTAAATTCATTTTATCAATTAATTTGACATAAAATTCATTTTGACACAAACAGTTGTAACATAATCAAATCTTAATCATACTTAACATCATTAAGACAAACAGACATAACTATCATTCAAGGTCTAGCATATCCTAATAACATCAAGTGATCAGATAATTCACATAATCAAGCATTTAAGCAAAAATGTCAGATAAGCATATAATCAAGTATTTCAAATCAAGAGCACTTATCATGACATCACAACTACACATCAACTGATAAACATGCAGAAGTATCAAAGAAACCTAATTTGCACATAAAGTCAAATAGGGCACATATCAGTCAACATGAAAAAGTATCATATTCAAGAATATTCACTCAACATTCAGTTTGTGAGACCTCTAATCATATAATCAATTAACACATAGAGATACACACGACTCAGCACACATCATTAATCAGACCTCATCAGAGTTGATCATTCCTAGGGCTTTCAAAAGAAAGTTGAACCTGTTTCTATCAAGTGGTTTGGTGAACAGGTCTGCCAAATTGTCACTTGTATCAACTCTTTTCATTTCAATCAAACCTTTTTCACAACAGTCTCTAATGAAGTGATGTATGATTTCAATGTGCTTAGTTTTAGAATGTTGCACTGGATTCTTAACAGTAAAATATTCAGTAGTATTATCAATGAGAATAGGGGTATTCAGAAAATTTAAACCATAATCCAGCATCTGGTTCTGAATCCATAGAACTTGTGCACAACAGGCAGATGCAGCAACATATTCAGCTTCTGCAGTTGAGATTGAGACAGTTGTCTGTTTTTTGCATTGCCATGACACTAGCCTATCACCCAAAAATTGACATCCTCCTGAGGTTGACTTCCTGCTCATGTTACAGCCATCATAGTAACTGTCTGTGTAAGCAATCAGATCAAAAGATTGGTTCTTTGGATACCAAATCCCTAAGTCTGGTCTTCCCTTCAAATATCTGAATATTCTTTTGACAGCATTCATATGGGAGACTTTTGGACTTACTTGGAATCTTGCACAGACACACACAGCATACATAATGCCAGGTCTTGTAACAGTTAGGTACATCAGGGATCCAATTTTGGCTCTATATTCATGTTCATCCACAGTTTCCCCCTTTTCATCAGCAATCATCTTTTCTTTGGTGTCCATTGGAGTTGAAGCTGTTTTGTATTCATGACATTTGAACTTGTTCAAAATGTCCTGCACATATTTAGTTTGGTGAATGAAGATCCCATCAGCTTTTTTTTTGAACTTGCAGTCCAAGAAAGAAGTTCATTTCTCCCATAGAGCTCATGCTGTATTTGGATTTCATTACCCCTTCAAACTCCATACACATATGTTCATTGGTTGAACCAAAGATGATATCATCCACATAGACTTGTAACAGTAGCAAATCTGATCCCTTTCTTTTGTAGAAGAGAGTCTTGTCAATGGCTCCTCTTTGAAAACCATTTTCAAGAAGATGATTTGACAGCTCATCATACCATGCTCTAGGAGCCTTATGCAATCCATAAAGGGCTTTATTTAACTTATACACCCTGTTTGGATACATTGGATCCTCAAAATCTGGAGGTTGAGCAACATACACCTCTTCATCAATCTTCCCATTTAGAAATGCAGACTTAACATCAAGCTGGAACACCCTAATGTTCTTTGAGGCAGCATATGCAAGGAAATCCTGATAGCCTCAAGTCTTGCAACAGGTGCAAAGACTTCCTCAAAATCTATTCCTTCTTCTTGAAGGCATCCCAGTGCCACAAGTCTAGCCTTATTCTTAATCACCAAACCCCTTTCATCCCTTTTGTTTCTGACAACCCATTTTGTGCCAATTGCTGACCTGTTTCTTGGCCTATCAACCAGATCCCAAACATGTAGATCTCTGAACTGTGCCAATTCCTCCTGCATTGCCTCCACCCAACTGTTGTCCTTTAGAGTTTGAACAATGTTCTTTGGTTCTATTTGGGATAGAAAGCAGGAGTATAAACAGGTGTTTACAATTTCTGAATGACTTCTAGTAACTCTTTCATTTATATCCCCAATGATGTTTTTAGAGGGATGATTCTTTTCAACTTAAGGAGTTTGTACTATTATATCTGCAGACATATTTGTGTCAAGATTTGATTCATTGAGATCTGGTTCTTCAATGATCAATTTTGTTTCAGCATCATGAAACTCTGGTGCTTCTTTATTGTATTGTCTTGAGGTAGATGCACCATTGTTTCCTAAATTCATTCTTTCAAACAAATTTTGAAATCTTGCAGTAGTTGTAGCTTCTTCAGTTGTTTGGTTGCTTGGGTTCTCCTCAGTCTGAACTTGATCATTCTCTACTTCTTGATTGTCTTGATTGAGATATGCATGATCTTGTTCTTGGTCAACAATGTCATTTGAGATACCCTTGATAAATGTATACTCCTTTTCTTTGCTAGCAACCTTCTTCCATAACCCTTCTAAGTCCAATGTTTTCTTCTTTTTCTCTTCAAATACAATGGTCTTGTAGAATGAGTCATCAAAGTCTTCAGTATAAATCTTGAAAGACCTTATTAATTTTTCATGATCAAACAGCCATGCTGCACTATCAACTGTGTTGAACTGATTCTCATTAAAGATGATGTCAGATGATTCAATAACGCTCATATGGTCTTTCACATATACTCTGTAGGCTTTTGAGTGTGTTGAATATCCAACAAAGAAGCAATCCAAGGATTTAGTTTGAAACTTGTTCAAGTAATCCCTTGTGTTTAGAAGAAAACATTTGCATCCAAAGGGCTTGAAAAACTTGATATAAGGCTTTCTATTGTTGAAAATTTCATATGGTGTCTTGTTATGCCTTTTGTTAACAAGTACCCTATTCTGAACATAGGCAGTATTGATGGCTTCAGCCTAAAATGTAACTGGTAGATTTGCATCTGCTATCATAGTTCTTGCAGCTTCAATAAGTGTTCTGTTTCTTCTTTCTGCAACACCATTTTATTCAGGAGTTCAAGGAGCTGAGAATTGTTGAAATATTCCCTTTTCTGTGCAAAATTCTTCCATGACTCCATTTTTGAACTTTGTACCATTGTCACTTCTCATTGTTTTAACTTTCTTATTTAGTATGTTCTCAATCATTGTCACACAGCCCTTTATCAATTCTGCAGTCTCATCCTTTGTACTCAGGAAGTAAACCCAAGTATATCTTGAGTAGTCATCAATGATCACTAGACAATATCTTTTCTTTCCTATACTTGGCACACTCACAGGACCAAAAAGATCCATGTCAGTAGTTCAAGTACTTGATCAATTGAGTTGATGAGCTTTGTCTTATGAGAGGATTTATGCTGCTTGCCTTTCTGATATGAACTACAATGATCTTCCAGTTTGAACTCTCTTGTAGGTAAGCCAATGACATGCTCACCCTTAGAAAGTCTGTTCATATTCTTCATATTCACATGACATAGTTTCCTGTGCCACAATTTTGACTCATTTTCAGTGGCCTTGAAGACAAAACATGTACCACCCCTTGAAACAGCTTCCTTCATGTTGAGCTCATATAGGTTGCCATTTCTAGGTGCCATCATCATAATCATTTCAGGTGGGATTACAAATTCAGGTTTTAAGATGAAGCAGTGTGAGTCATCAAAACCAACTTTGTATCCCTTATCACACATTTGTGATATGCTTAGCAGATTGTATTGTAAACCTTCAACATGAAACACATTATCAAATGAAACTTTTCCATTTGTTAAAATTCCTTTCCCAACTATCTTTCCACCATTTTCATCATTTCCAAATGCCACAGGACCTTCAAACTTTTCTTCATAATTAACCAGTGACCTCATGTCACAAGTCATGTGCCTAGAACATCCACTATCCATGTACCATATGTCATTCAGTGGAGTGAACTGTTCCTGCACAAAAGAAAAGGTTTGATTAGTTAGGTGATGAAGTGCAAGTCATTTCAGCTTGCAACTCATCAGTTTCAATTTCAGTGGCTGCACTAGAAGTGAGTGTTATTGGTTCAGGATCTTCATGAGTCAACTCAAGGTTGTCTGAGTTATCTGTTTCATATCCACACTCTCTTGGAGTTTTTATAAATGAGGTTGTGATTTGTGATTCTTCTGATGCATTGTCATGTTCTTGAATTACATAATCTTTCTTTCTGAGTCTTCTCTTACATCAGCAATTCTTTCCACTTTAGTCTCATCCTTGGGTTTCCAAAGAAATCCTTCTGGTTCATGTCCATGTTTTAACAAGAACTTCTCATCACCTGTCAGTTCTGTTGATTTCTTTCTTGAAAAGACACCTTTGTTTCTGGTCTTTCTGCTGGTAGGTGAAACTTGAGAATTATCAGACTTGATTGATTGTGTATCTTGTTTGGGGCTGTTCTCAAAGGTTGAATGTTCTTCTTGGCATCTTTCTCATGCTTCTTAGAAGACATACTTCTTCTTACTGATTTAGTCACTTGTTTCTTTGATTTGACTTCAGTTTTCTTCTCACTTTTTGTCTCTTCAGCTGATTTCAACTCTTCTTTCTTTGTGGTTTCATTTTCACACACCTCTCATTTTCCCAGGTATGCTTCATACTTTTGCTTGTACTGAACAAAGTCTTGGCCATACTTTGTTTCATCTGGTACATGAAAGGGTTTGAATTTGAATCTTTCATTACATGAATCTGTGTGGTGACCATATTCATCACACTTTTTGCACCATACCTTTCCTTTGAATACTTCATGCTCTTTTGGTTTCTTGAACCTTTCACTTGGCTTAGGTGACTTGACTCCCAGAGTCTTCCGATTCTTTAAATTATTAAAGTTAATTGAGAATGGCACAAACTCCTCAATCTTGATGTCTTGTCCTTCAAGTTTGCTTTTGACAAAGACAATTTTCTCCATAATCATAGGTTCCTCATCACTGCTTTCTCTATGCCTTGACTGTCTTTTCTCATATTCTTCCATGGTTTCCACTTCTCCAACATCAAGCACTTCATGACTGGAAAAGATTGGATAAATAGGGATAATTTTCTGCATCAACTTCTTCAGTTACTCTCTTCTTTTTGTTTTGTTTTATCCTTTCCAACACAGCCTTGCTTGATGGCTTGACTGCATTGTAGCTCACCTTTTTCCTTTCACAAATGTCAAAAAAAAAATGTTCTCTTTTCATTTTATCATTCTGTTTCTTCATTTTTGATGTTACAGGTGGATACATAGGAAGTTTGTCAATTGACTCTGGTTTCTTGTATCTTCTTCCTCTTTCAGCAGCTTTGATTTCCTCATCAGTGACTTGATCACTCAAATCACTTAAATCGTCTTGATTCAAATCAGTGAGTCAAAGTCATCTTTAGAGACTTGAATTCCAATTGATTTTTCCTCCTTAACCACAAACTCACCTTTTGCATCAACTTCAACATTTCTGTATAAATCAACAAATTCTTCTTTATCTTGAAAGATATCTCTGAACTATTGCAGGTATGCATCTCTTTTCTCTTTATCAACTTTTGGCATAAAGTTGTTGTTAAATGGTGGTGGAACAGCTTTATATCTGTCTTTGTCACTTACTTTGTTTAGAATACCACAGATGTTTCCTGTAGAGACCAAGTTCTTCAGGAATTCATTCTCAACTTGCAATTTGTGTTCTGCACCTTCTCTTCAACAATCATCTTCTTTAGCCCATCAATCTCAGTGATGTATCTGGTTTGATTTCTGCAACTGATCATGCAATCATCTTCCAAGCTTTTAATCTTTTCTTCACTGATCAGCTCACTAGACTCATATCCATTTATGATACTTTGTTTCCTAAAACACTCACTTTCCAGCTTGCCTACTTTTGTTTTTAATTCGTTGATAATTTCATTTAAGTCAACAGTAGGAGCAGAGTGTACCTGAGATGATGATCCAACTTCTTTCTCAATCAATGCCATAAATGCCACATTTGCCCTCTTGATGTCATCTGCAATGTCTTATTCATGATTACTCCAATCAAAATTACCCTCATGCTGTGAAGTTACAGCCACATTTCCTTGATTTCTGGGTTGATTTTGGTTGGTTGGAACTGAATTGTTTGGAACAGTTTGAAGATTCTAATTGTTGTTCCTTTGAAAGCCTTGATTATGTGGCACAACTTGTTGATTATTGTTCATTGGAGGTTGTTGTAAGTTGTTGAAATTGGGGTTATAATTGTTGGAGTTGTTGTTATTGAAGTTGTTGTTCCTTGAAGTCTGTTAAAACTGTTGATATTGATGCTGCTGATTTCTTGGTTGATTTTGGTATTGGTTCATCTGAAAGTTTCTTGGCATGTTGCATTCTCTGGAAAAGTGACCAGGTTGTTGGCAGTTATAGCAAATGGCTTTAGACTTATCAAAACCAATTCTTTCATTAGGTCCTGATAGAAGAGATCTACCAGTCCTGTTATATAGCCTTTGCTTCTAAGAGCCAACATGGCTGCTTGCCATTTCAAATCCATGTCTTCCAAATCGTCAGCATCTATCTGCTCTAGATCATCTTGCACAATGCTTGTATGAACCATGTTCTTTGCAACAAAAGCATTATAAGAATCAGTGAACATTGAGAGCAAACCATGATAATCTGATCCATGACTTCCATTACCACCAGCATAGGGTCTATGTCCACTAGTCATTGAGGCTTAATCATGTTTTTCCAAGAGTTGGACATTAAACCTCTGTTGGTTTTGTGAGTTGCTTGAACTACCACCAACAAAAGCCTTAGTTGTATCAACACAATGCTTATTTGGTTCTTCAATGATGGGAATCTGTTGTTGGATTTTGGTTGACAAGTTCCCCATAGGTACAATGAGAGCATTGGTTACTTGAAAACATGGCTTTTCTTCTTTGATCATTTCATTTTCAATCATTTCTATTTTTGCAGTCTGAAGGAAGCATACCACATCATCCACCTTCAAATCATTGAAGTTGGGCTTTTGAAGGATGAATTTGCAGGCAGTGTACCATTCCTTAGGCATTGAGTTGAGCAGCTTAGTATTCAGGTCAAAATCAGTCATGACATAATCAGTTGTCCTCAACTCATTCACAATAGCTAGAAATCGTTCTAGAATTGATTTCAATCTTTCTCCCTCTTTATACTTGAATCTTTCCAACTGTTGCTTCAATCTTTGCTTCTTTATGTTCTTCAGCTCAGTATTCCCCTCATACATCTCAAGGATGGCATCATACATTGCCTTGGCAGTTGTATGATGTGCCAACTTGTTTAAGTTATCTCAAGACAGTCCTAGTTTAATCATAGCTAAGGCCCTGTCATCTATCTTTCTCAATCTTTCACGCACAGCAACAGTTGCATTTGCATTTGCACCTTCATTGTTGTCCCGTGGTCCATTCTTGATTAAATTCCACATATCCACATCATTATAGCATACGGCTGCTTCAAAGAGTACTTTCCACTTGGTAAAGTTTTCATGTACATACAATCTTGGAATCTTGTTAGTAAACACTTCTTGTTCCTCATATCAATGGATTTTTGAAAGAATCAAAATCAGTTTCTTTGTAAAAACAGAGTTTCAAAATAATCAGATCTGAAAACAGGTTGTTCAGATCTGATGTGTCTGATATGAATAGAGCAAGATTTATAAATAAAGATTAAAGCTTTAATTAAAATAAGGAAGAGAAAACACCAATAGATTGTAGATCTGGAAGAAAAATGAAGAACAGAGCTGCTAACTTCACTTTTCAATGGAACAGTTGTCTGCTTACGTCATCTTTCTTCAAATCCTCAATCAGCAACAAGAATCTTACTAAAATAGCAGCAACGAGATTTGATGCCACTTGTTAGGTCCCCGATTTCAGCTGGATCTTACTCAAATCATGTCATAACTCACACAAATAAATGTGTCGACAAGGGACGGGTTGCTATATTTAGAAAGAGAACTGTTTATTAAAGGCGGAGTCAATAATAAACAGGGTAGTTGCTATCAATAATCAAAGGTAACTAACACACACAAGATTCACTCAAAAGATTTCCATTCATACAAAGTTAATCATACAAAAGGATAATCGATTTAGGGTTTCTTGAAGGAAAGTTATGCCCGTACTATTCTAAGACAGCCGTCACACTCAAATATTCTTTTTGAATAAAATGAGTCTGTCTGCCTTGAGAGGCGTGCCCTAAATTATTCCTTTTATATGCCTGACACCTCCTTAACAGCTGTCATTCCTTCTAGAAACCCTAAATACTATAACATATTCAAATTACATATTCAAAATTATCCTAAGTGTAAAGCAAGTCTTCCGGGTAGGCTTTAAATCAATTTTGTCTTTCCGAGTAGGTTGTGTGCTCTGCCATCCTTCAGAACTTGGTAACATTGAAGTGTGCATGGGATCAGTTTTCGGGTAGACTTTACTTGAAGAGTATTTTACCAAGTAAAATACTCACCGGGTAGACTCCAATCTTCTTGACTTTGCCAGACTTTGCCCGACAAACCTTTACGAGCAATCTTGTTCTTCAATGGTCCCTTCAACCCTTTGCTAGAGAATAGCTTATTAGCAATGTGTGCTTGGTAGCACTGTTTCTTGCTTGAGTTGAACCTTTCCCGATGTTACTTAGAGATATTCCATTAAAACATCAAGCCTACTTGGACCACTCTATTATTAAAGAATACCTTGCATGGTCTTCCAATCACTTGGCTTCATGAGCTTGGTTAGCCTAAAGCTTACTCGGGAGTGAGCTTTACTTGGCTATGAAGAACAGACTTGCTTGATAAAGTGATCCTTTCCCGGACTTGCATAAACTAGTGAACCTTGCCCAGTAATACACAAATTTGCAAACCCTGCCCGGATATCCACTAAAGAAGACATCAAGAAGATAACCTTGCCCGATAGACAAAATATCGTACACGGCTAAGTAAAAGCTTGCTCGGAAGTCTAAGGTGTGCCCGGTTCCATACTTAGTCATTTCTGAGGAGGTTAAGAAGATTCCAATCTTCAATCTGATCAGTTTTGGGTCAAATCTTGACTCAACACCACTAGCCGTTCCCATCTCTTTGACTATGTGCGGAAGGAGTATAATAGCGAGATATCAGGTAGACTTGGTCATAGAGCCGTTATACCTATTGATCACAACACCACTCAAATAAAATCGTTAGAAACAAATAATACCGATGATCCTTGATCCTTCGCAACCTGGAACATATCTCAAGGATAATTGATCCACAAGTCACTTAAGGATAGAGGATCATCAGGATAAATTCTATGCCTTAACATCCATAAATTGGTGACAAAATCCCTTAAGGATTCATCACGAAGTTGGACAACGCGATATAAATCACTAGTTAATTTCTCAAATTTTCTACTACAAAGAAAATTGGCTATTGAATAAATTAACTAAGTGAAAATGAAGTAACAGATTAGGGAGGAAGACTTAGCAGCCATTTCAGAGTGGATCCAGTCAATATGGATCCAAAGCCTTTGCACATGCAGGCCACTTTAAGCCTTTATGTAATTGGATTAATTTCCATTCTCTCTCTGTACTGAGCCACATGCTCCTCTGGATCAGTTGAGCCATCGTAAATCTTCTTGTTTGGTGTTTGGAAGCGTTTCGGGATTTCAGCGTCACATATTGGTGGAGCAAAGCTCGACAACTTATGGCTTCCTTCTGGAATTTCAGGAATGGGTCAAACCACTCCTGGAACACTGGATATCATATCCTTCAGTTTTTGCAGTTTCTTGGCCATGGCTAGATTGATACATGTATCCTGCATAGAACCAAGGTTAGAGTCTAAAGATATATGATTATAAAGGTTACCTCTTTGTTGACTAAATGTTGGC
>NW_027497829.1:0-51266 GCF_021521415.1 Bidens hawaiensis
GTTCGGTCAAATAGGATATGGGTTTAGCATTTTGGTTGGGTCACTCTGCTTGTTCAGTAGAGCTTCTGGGCCCAACTGGTTTAGGCCCAATCAAGCACAGCCTGGTCAGCCGAGAACCCTGGTAGAAAACCCATGGTTGACCGAGAACTTTGGTTTACTCGGATACTTGGTCGAGATCGTTGACCGAGAACACATGATTGCCGAGAACAACCTGGCCGAGAACCATTGTTGGTTGTCCGTTTGACCGAAAACCATAAAGCTTGACCATGGATCTTCACAGTTGGCCGAGAACCCCCAGCTCGGTTTATTTTCTATCTTAGGTTCCCACCGTACCCAGCTAACTTGTTCTATGGTTCAAATCATGAACCTTTAATCCTTTATTAACATCGCCCATAATCGTTTTACACCCGTTAGTAGTCCTTCACCAATATCTAGTCTATTTTTAGGTATAAAGTTTGGACCTTTAATCCTAAAACGTTCTTTAAGCTAATGCTAGGGTTTCATTCGTGAACCGTATCTAACCATCAGCCTTTTCGTCCATATTAATCATCAAGTTTGCTACTTTATGAGCTAACTAGACCCGATCTACTTCTAGGGTTAAGCTTCATGGTAAAACGTTCATAAAAATGTAGCCTTTAAGTGTAAAGTACATACCTTTATATGGTTAGTAGGTTACGGCTAGCTTGTTATGAAGTATTGATCTTGTATCTAACTTGTATCCCGAAGATCTATCAATAAAGGTTTGATTTTTGATCTCGGTTCCTTGTTCTTGCTTGCTGCCGAAATGGAAGGTTTGTGTGTGTTTTTGTGGTGTAAAATGGATAAGATGGATGGAAATGGAAAGATTTAGGGTTTAAGGGGTATTTATACTACCTTAAGCCCATGGACCTAAGGCCCATCTTTCCTTTTTAGTCCATGATTAATTATCTTTAATTAACCTCTTTATCTTTCCCTTTTTACCATTTTACTATTTATCTATTTACTCAAGTAACTTTTCCATTATAAGAAATAATATGTAAAATATTATTATTTGAAAATTCGGGATGTTACAAGTTGAGATCAGAAGCTAGTAGCAATTATGAATTGTCTTGATAGCAATTATGGTACGATCTATCTCATCATCCTTTCGTTCAGGACACATATCCTTTTTGTCCACACATGCTACCTAAAATACACGTTGAATGCATGAGCGTCATGAAGCATTAAGTATTTGTTATTCGGATCATTATGTGATAACTAATCATCTCCTTTTTCAGTTCACTCAAACTCAAAGTGTGTGGAACCCCACCCATACCCGACACGTTATATACATCAGTCACGATTATATGATCGTAGGAGCACTGGAGGCCATGACCAAGTTAAGAGGAGTTATAACCAAAATGATACACTTTTATCCTTGATCATCTATCTTTAAAATATAAAAATAAAAAAAATATTGTTCTTAATTTACGTTTTTAAATTTCTCTTTAAAAACTTACTTATCAAAACTAAAACTAGTATGCTTATTTCCAGTTAAAATAAATTCAACGATTTAGCAGAAAAAATCAAACAAGTGTGTCCGTAGATTGTACTTGGTTCTAACCTATACTTTACTAAATATACGGTAGGTACACTTACCTATTTGTGTGTGGTTTAGTTAAGATACTAATAATTTTTAAAAATTTAAAACTAGACATTGTGTGAAATAACCTTTGAAAACCTTAACAAGATTTTCATATTTATCTACATAACCACAAGTGCCCCCCCCCCCCCTAAAAAGTGCCCAAAACGCCCCAGGGGTGGTGTTCCCCGCGCTTTTGGGGTGGGAAGCGCCCCACTACACATGGTATAATCCTCACTCCAAAACGTCGACATCCATCTGCTCCTTCTCTAAGATCATGAAAACCACTCCCAACCCTAATTCATCTTCAATTAAATCTTGATTCTTACAATTAGTGACGTCTTTGAGTGATTCCCACCATTCCTAATGTTAATTGGTAAGTTTTATGTATCAATTTCATGTTATGATGAGTTCTTGATAAACCCTAAGTTTCTAAAGTTTTGTAATTTTGATTATTATGATGTTAATTGATGAATTAGAACCCTCGAGATGTCATAAACATGTTAGGGTTTGAGTTTTGATGACAACATTTAAATTCGTTCTTGTTTATTGTGGTGGCTATAACTTGATGATAATTAAGTGTTTTTGATCGATTCTTGATTCTAGCATATAGTATTCTGAGTCTAGTTACCACAAAGGTAAATTTTGTAATTTTTGGACCTTTTATGATTTTACAAAAGCATGTGTCAAAGCTGATGCGGGGAGTCGAATTATGGTCTGCCTTCCAATATCATAACTCTTTTATGACAAGTCCAAATGAGTTGGTTCCACTTCTATAACTTCAGATTTTGAGTTAGGATTCGAACCCAATTGGCCTTGCTTGATTTTTATTATTATTGTGGCTTAACCAAGTCAATATTTTTTGTTGCGTAATGTGCTAAACTGTTTGGACCTATCTGTAGTGATTGAATTATTGTGGTTTTTGCATGCAAGAGAAAATTATAATAATTGTGGCTTTTGCATGAAAGATAAAATTATAATAAAATATGTTAAGACACCTAATCCATATATGCAAATGTTTGGACCCATCTGTAGTGATTGAATTAATATGGTTTTTGCATGCAAGATAAAATTATAATAAATATATTAAGAAACCATATCCATATATGCTTCTGCGGTAAAATTTGTACAATTTAATTCTACTGTTTTCTTAGTGAATAAAACTCCATCTTACATGCTAAAATCTGTCTCAAGAACTACTTTGAATTATACGACAATTGCTTAATGGTTTGATCATGGTGTGATATAGGATGCATGTTAGAACAACTTAAAATATTGACATTAGTTGCAATCATCAACGAGTTGTTGGGTCAAGTTTGTGTGTGAATCTATACGTGAGTCTTAGGATCATGAGTTGCTAAATACCCTCTCGTAACATAAACACTTGTAATAGACTACTAGGTAACAATTAGCGAGTCAAGTGCATTCTTTTGATTTTGAGGAAAGTCTATTACACACATCACCAGGTAAGTTAATGCTTTTCCTTCTTGTTTTTAGGAAGAAACACAAACCACTTTCATATACTTGTTTTTGGGAAGAAAAAACAAATCATTTTTCATATACTTGTTTCGGGGAGTAACACACAAAACATTTTCATGTATTTGTTTTTGGGGAGAAAACACTGACATATTAATATTCTGGTCATCTGGAGGAAAACGCAGTGACTCGTTTTGACTTTTGTAATTTCTTATATATTACATATGTATACCAGATTCCCTATATATCACATAAAGTCTTTACACTTTTTTAACCGTTAGAGAGGGGATTCTTGCGGGGTAATTTTGAGTAGTACTACTGGGTTTGGCAAACCCCACCTGAGCTAGTCACACTAGCATGACGAGGATATCTTCAAACGAATGTTTTATTTACCTAACTACATACACCAGTGTTGGTGATAGACCAAGGCATACATATTATTAGCTTCGGTTCAACCGTCTAGTAGCTTGTAAATGGGATACCGGCCCTGATATATTTTGAAATGTGTTGAATCTACTTATATTGCCTTTTGATAACTTATGAACTCACCAACCTCGTGTTGACCATTGAGTATCTATGCTTGCGAAGGTCACTAGGTATGCTAAGGAGCACATACATTCATTTGTTTGGAGTTTCATTATAGCATGGATACATGTCTTACACTTGGATGAGTTGCGCATGTTTGAACGCGAAATTACTTTTTTTGCAAAATGTTTACTTTTACGCTTCCACAAACACAATTTTTACTGTAAATGTATTTTTCACATATTAATGAGTATAAATAAATGGTATATTTCATTTTTTAATAATTTTTCAATATGACAAGTGGCTAGATCCTGGTATGTCACGCGCATCGTGTTAAAACTCCGTTAGTTAAAAATTGAGGTTTGAAAAGTATGGCTAAAAATATACAATAACACGATTGCCTACTTGGATCAAGTCAAACCTTAAAAAGTTTTGGGTTGAAAATGGTCATTTTATAGTACGGGTCAGCTAGTCAAATGAGCTAACTATGATTGACCCATAAATGCGATGATTATGCTTAAAAATTATATTGCAGAAACAAAAAAAAAATCACATTTTTGATATTATTATTTTCTTTTAGAAATATTATTATTTCACATTTTTTAAAAAAACTGTAACATCCTAGTTTTGTAAACGTCTTTATACTATATTTAATTGAGGAAAATACGGTCCCAATTTTTTTATATATAAAATATAACCACAACGTATATATGTTCCAACAACTATTGTCTAATTCAACAACCATGTTATTTACTTTTAAATAATAGACAAAACTTGATAAAGAACTTTGCAAATTGTATTAAGATTTCAATTTGTAAATGTGTGTCCTTGAGCCATCCGAGCGCTTGACCTTCACATTACTTTCAAAATTAGAAATTCACTTGCAACATCCACAATCTTGGTGTTTTCATATGACTCGAGAATAATCAAACATCCTTCCATGAGTCCTTTACCTGTGAACATTCTCACAACACATCTTTTAATTAGCTTAATAAGTAAAAATTGATTGTCTAATAGAATAATAAATACACCAAGTCAACTTATACGAAACTACCACCGACGTAAAGCAGAACCAACCGGCATAAGATACGCTGACTGTTGCACCGTAGCCTAGATTTCCATTTTTCCAACTTTTCAACATGTCCTTTCGATCCTGAACCTTCAATACCTGATTCTAACTAATATAATCATGCTTTAGATAGTTGAAAACATATAATCTAGTTTGTAATTTCCTCCTTGTTACTAATCCAACTAACTCGAATCATTAGACATATTAAATGATACTCATATTATTAGCAAACAGTTTACCATCTAAAACAAATCATACAAATAAAGATTGTTACAAACCCTCGGATCAAGGTGTCATTTAAAATAGGGAAAATGCCACAAAAAACCAACCTATTTTTTGTATTTGTTCATAAAAGTCCATCTACAATTTTTTGCATATTAAAGTCCCTATACTTGATATTTTTTTTGAACAAAAATGTAAAATGACATGCAATAGCCTGTTAATATAATAATTAGATTAAAAGAAGTTTATCTCTATCTCCGGTCACCATCACCATCATACCTCAAGTCTCTCTACCTCACCACCATGCCCATTTCTTTGGTCATAGTGTTCTAGCCTTCCATTTAGTCTTCAAATTGCCATTTTTTTTATAATTAATAGCGGAATCCTTTGCTTGCCATTTTTATGTTTATATTTGATTCTTCGTCGGAGTGTTAAGATTATGTTGATGCTATTCGGCAAAAGGATTCAAAGATATATTTCTTTAGAAATTGAATGCATAAATAGCCAACTGTTTATACATATTAACTAGGGTTCTGAGTTGATTTGGTTGGTTGTGAAAAATTGGGGCTATTTGAAGAAAGTAAGAACTAGTTAGGGGAAAAATGGTTTTCTTCGATTTGCAATCGTCATCGTTGGAATTTCTGCAGGAGCTAAGCATCGACAACGAACTTTTTGGAAACCTAAACAGGTTTCACTGGGAATTTCACTTACGCTGGACACGGCGGCTGACAACTGAGGTGTTCAATCGGTGAAGAATCATAGAAACAAAATATGTTTTTTATGTCTATTGATGGCGGAGGATTACGTATTTCTGACTATGCCTATTATTCCACTGCTGTTCAACCTCTTTACCCAACTCTTCCCACCCCTCTGCCACTCAAATACATTTCTAGATTTTTTCATTCTATATTACAGTAGGGATAATACTTTTATATAGATCATTCAGATGTATAGAGATCTGGCATTCTAGTCAAACCTTTACATTCATTCCGTTACTAACCTATCAAACGGAGTATCGTGGTTCATGGTGGTGTGGTGTAGTTTACCAGAGATAGAGATGATAAATGAAAACCATAAATTTCTTTTAATTTAATTATTATTAGCAGGCTATTGCAGGTCATTTTACATTTTTGTTCAAAAATATCAAATACAAGGACTTTAATATGCAAAAATTTGTAGAGTGACTTTTATGAACAAATACAAAAAGTAGGTTGGTTTTTTTGTGACATTTTCCCTTTAAAATAATACTACTAATAAATAACTCAAATAATCACCTACTAATACAACACATGTTATCATAACTCAAATGGGTAAAATCACCAATTTACTATATTACCAACATGACCATTAACAAACGGATCCAGATTACTATCTACTTCATAAATACACAATTTAACAACAAAACAAATCAACTTTATTTGCAAACTACTACCAACACTAACATCTACTTTCAAACAATATACTGACCAATCATCACCTAATCCAATGGATAAACCAACAATAGTTCATTGAATATCATATAATTAAGATAGGTATAGTTTACAACTATATAAGGTGTAAGGTTCACTTACCTTCGAATGTAGGAGATCTAGAACTTGAAATGCTCCACCGACCCATTAACTTTCACGTTTCGACATACCTAGCAACTTGCAAGTCAGCATACAACATTAGAATACATAAAGCAGAGTCCAGTCGGCCCAACCATTAGCATCCTTTCATTTTTACATTCAACATACATATTTATCCATCAACAAAGTTTAACATAAATCTTTATCCTTTATTAGACCCGTATGACCCGTTAGCGTGAATACTCACATAAACTAACATTTGTGTATTTTCGATTCTTTGAGCATACAAGAGTGTGCACGATTAATCATTAGAAACTACTACTTCAGTTACAATTTTTAGGTACACAAACACCATCTTCAATTAGTTTAATGAAACTTAACTTTATTTTTAAACGTTTCCGTACATCTGCGTTATTCGCTGGTTTTGACCAGTTATTGATCATATTAGTTTCTTATGACTTTAAACCGCAAAAGTAGACTAAATTTGCTTTCCTAGCATGTAAAATACTCCCCAACCGGATAATTATATATGATATTGATAAAAAAATGAGAAATTATGGTTTATCAATTCTGTACAAGTACTGTATTTTTGTGTTTTTCACCCATCTATTGCCCTTAATGATTTTTGTTTAAAAATTTTATTTAAGAAACTAGACTCAATAAGTTTCCAACCATATAAAGTTTTTCGGTTGATTTTATATGAACTTTACAAAAACAGTCCAAGATCTCGATAAAAGCTAAAAAAATGGTCTCAGCCCCCCTTTTGTAGTTTAACCCAAATTTAATAGTCAAAACATGTTAGACACAATGGGGTTAAGGTATGATCCCATAATACAAGTTAAAACCATTAAGTTTCTTTCACACAATATTTATTAACTTATTTATTTGTGCATATCATCAAACACCTTGTAGGCGTCATTCTTAATCTTAATTCTACAGATGATGATCATGGGTGATTCCTAATTTCCCAACATACATGTTAATAACAACTATCAAGTAACATAGCTCTTCAAGAAACGAATAAATAAGGAAGACATAGTTAATCCTTAAATGTAACATGCAACATCCTTATGTCACTAACTTGATCACTGTATTACCAACTCATACCAATTAGGGTTATGAAAATTACATTGACCTTCTTAAAAATCTAATATTGATCAATAATCGACATGCGTAGTTGAAGAACATGTTTTATAAATTGGGTCTCATCATATGTTGAATATTCCACTTTTATACTTAATCATGTATTTATAAATTGGATATTTTCAACTAGTATTTTTTTTTGAATAATAATATTAAATATTGGGATGTTACAAGAACAAACATAAGAGGTTGGATGAATAAAACTTGAACCCTGGACAATTTTCAAAACCATTCGCCATTTTTTATTGCTCGCTTAACATGTAACAAAACCCAAATTGTACCATAATATGTAAATTTGGTTAAAACCGACAGTTATAAACATTGTCATCTCCTATTTACTATTTATGCTTAAGCATTTTATCATGTCAGTATATATACCATTCTTCATTGTGCAACAAATCAATCATTCAATCAATCAAGCAAGCCCTGCATATCCCACCGCATAGCACACTATCGGTAGGGTTAGGGGAGGGTGGGATGTAGGCAAGTCTTTCCTCTATCCGTGGGAATAGAGAGGCTGCTTCCAGAGAGACCCCCGACTCATAAAGCTACATACAAGTAAACAGAGCAAACATACATCCTACAAGCAAAGACACTTAGCAATATGTAGATAACAAACTACCAAATAGCAAGGAATCTATAACCTACTAAGAATTGGGCATAAGAAGCAAAAAGCAGAATCAAACAAAATATATACATAAACAACAAGGAGCCAGGCTAGCCAACTAGACCCTAAATACGAAGCTAAGCTAACTAGGTAACTTCCCCTATAAGTCGCTAACCTTAATGCTACGTCTCCACTAATCTCTATCCTGGACCATGTCCTCGGAGAGGTGCAACTCTATCAAGTAGTATATCACAATTTTTTTCTTTACCCATGCTTCCATAATTAATCCAGCAATATCCAGTAGGTCATTAACCAAAATCATCTCAACAAAGATCTACCCGTACTAATAAACTAAAATAATGATGATGATGTGTCTTAACCCCATTAAATCCTAACTTCAATTTCCGTCATATTTTATAATCTCTACTCTCTTTAATTTATGCAATCCATGGGTCATGGGTTTAATTGGTTTGACCCACTAGGTGTAACCATATGAAAAAAATGTATTTAATGTAATTTAAGTCACACTAACTTTTACTAACATGTTACATCTAACTTTACTATTAAATATGAAAGTTTGACCATGATTTTTTAGTAAACATATAAACTATTGAATATCTATAATAAGTTTAGAATAAGCAGTGAATTATTAAATTAGTTAAATAGTGATTTACGTCGTTATCGTATAATAAGTAGCAATCTATGTTTATAATAGATATTAAATTATGTGTGATAATATTTATAATATTACAATATGTAAAACACTATTTATTTTACCTTCGTATTGATCATGTAAAACATCTTTAATATGTTTAGGTAATCACCAATATTTAATTTTATGCCATCTGAAAACATTTTGATTTTAGGAAATGTAAAATTTAAATATGTAACATCTGAATTGTATGTAATAATATTAAAATTATTCTATAGATTCAAAAGACAATCCTAAATTACGTACGATTGAATACCTAAATTTCGGTTATTTGAAAAATCTCATATAATACACGGGATCAAAAGCTAGTTATGCTCATATAAATAAATATGACTAGTAAAAACCACCATTAAATATCCTGAAAGTAGGTACCAATTATCTATACTAAATGATATCATAACCTAATTAAGAAAAACATATGAATTACCTATAATTAGGTGCAAATTTCAAACAAAACCAATGAAAATAACTTGAAACCAATCAACAATATTTGATTGGTTCTTGAAATTTGTTCTAAACGGTGATGGTGAAGCCGGTAGCTCTAAGAGAAAACTCTTCAGACCAAGTGCCCACGCCCGACCTATTTATTCTTACAAAATAATTATAATGAAACTGCGTCGAATTTGGCAATCGAGTTTGGGTCAGGTGTTTTCGTCAACCTTTAGGAAATAGCAAGCTTCCCGTATAGGTTTATCTTGACACACATCAAATTATTCCATGGTTAAATCTAGTTCTTTGCATTCAAATTCATCATGAAACTAGCGTTTTTGGCGCGTTGCGCCGGGTATGTCGGTAAAACACAGGCAGTGGTTAAACACAAGCGATGATACAGTACATCGAATTTGGTCAGTTTCAGTTAGGTGTGTTATTGTATCGGAACTGAGACAAAAATAAAACAAAAAAATATATATTAATTGAGGTGGACAAATGGTGTGGCATCGGTCGATAAAACTCAATCATTTGTAAAACCCAACCGTTATCGATTCCGGGGATTGAGGCGTTGATTCTACGCGAATTCAGTCAGTTTTCGTCATGTTCGTTACGGTATTGGAACTAAAAAAACAAAATTTATCATCCAGTCAGTTTTTGTTACGGTATTGGAACTAAAAAAACGCGATGAGTCTATGCGAATTCGATCGGTTTCCATCGTGTTCGACACAATACCATAACTAAAACAAAATAATAAAAAAAATAACAAATTACAAAATTCACATTCGGTTGATTTCATTACGATTATTACGGTGAAAACTAAAACAAAACAAAAAAACTATCAATATGGTGACGCAAAGTGGCTGATGTGTGCTGTGCGTATGGTGAAATATAAAAGATGGGATGGTTTAAACTTTTGCACAAGATCGAGTTTTAAATTTATAAAGTGATTTCTACAAAGATTAAACACACACAAAATAGGCAAGTGTACCTATCGTATATGTATAATAGTATTGGTAAGAACCAAGTATCGACCCGTGGACACAAATGTTTCTAATGAATTGTCGTTTTACTTTAATCGGAGGTTTTAATCATATTGGGGTTGATTTTTAAAATTTTTATAAAATATAAATACTTATATATAATATATAGGTGACCAAGACGAGAAATTCTAAACAAGTAGTTCAATTATATGAATGTTACCATCTAAGATCAAGAATCCACTCCATTTATCCTTGATCATTATAACGTAAACATGTGATAAACTTTCCGTAATAATATATGGTATAATAACCCCTCATTTCTAAGTGAGCATATCCTATGACATAAAAGAAAGTAGCATGCACATTTTAAATTCGACCCTTTCCTAATGTCACGCTACCACGAGAATGTTAATTTGAGTTGGCAAGTAGTTTAGTAAAGTAGAAAGATTAGGATTGACTTCCATTTCTCAAATACCAATTCTAACAACTTCGGGTGGTTATAGTTTAGTCACACAACCTTCCCTTGGTTGATTTAAGTAGGTTAAAATTACACATTCCGTTAACATATGATTTCTTTAACTAGCATGATAACCTAAGCAATCGCGTTAGCGATGTTATTTCAAAATTACCAAAACTAGAGAAATAGATCATAACTTCTATCTCATCATTTCTAAGTACAATATAAGGATCCATGTTTCGATAAGTTATCAAAGTATTTCTATCTTTCAAGAACATGAATCGATCATGAACGATTGTCAATATAATTGACAATCACCAACTTTGAATTGTTGAATTAAGATGGTGAAGCATTTCTCATCAAAAGATAATTGCAAGATAACCATGTACTTTACTAAACTAAACTAAACCACATGTTATATATAGTCATCAAGTAAAACAAAGCTTCTTCATATATTTTAGATGGTAAATGGAGTTTAGCTCATAATGAGCATGGTTATGAACATTAGAGTGGATGATGATAACAAACACATGATTAAACTAGAACAATCTAACCAAATGTGGATGAATCTTCCTTCTTAATGATGATGGTGGATGGATGATGATGATGTTTGATGATGATGACCACCAAGCCTTCAAACTCTTCACTAGATCTTCTATATAAGTGTTTAGTGGGTGTTTTTATAAGTGAAAACCGTATAGAATTCTCTTCAAGGCACACCAAATGAGTGCAACATGAGTCTCTATTTATAGGCAGTCTGGAGGGTGAAGCACGGCCCCGTGCTTAGGTAGGCACGCCCCCGTGCTTTTATTTACATGTGCCATGATTATTTTTTCTTTTTGCCGAGGGTGACCACGACCCCGTGGTCATGAGGCACGGTCCCATGCTTTTGTTCACAGTATTTGTCTTTTCTTGTAGATTTTTGTCTCTTCTTGTGTTCAGAAGCATGGGGCGTGTTTCTTGATGCATGGGGGCGTGTTTCTTGCTTTTCTTGTGTTTTCTTCCGTTTTTTTCTTCGTCTTTTCGCTTGTTTCTTCGTTTGAGGCTTGGGTTTACCTGAAATTGTACTTTATTATGATAAGTAGCGTTCTGTGCTATGTTATTTGATAGAAGTTGTAGTTTTTAGAGATTATTTGATGCTAAAAAGAAGTATAATTTATTGTACATCAAACATCCCCACACTTGAACATTGCTTGTCCCCAAGCAATCTACTTACAAATATTCTCTAAAAATAGCAAGTTTAGGACCATAGCTTAAAGATCCCCAAAAGAGTTCTAAGAAAATAGAAACAAAATAACCAACCTTTAAATCATAGAAATATATGTAGTGATATAAAAAGGTGATTTTGTTTTTATGAGCTTCTGTTTATGCAAAACGTCACGTTTTCACAATGTTCACTCACACTCGGTTTTATATCTGATCAAACCTGTGATGTATGTATGTGAACACTCTTAGTCAACATGTAACATGTGATAAATATGCTTGTAACAACTTCAAATCTCCACCTTTTTGAAGGGTTGCATATATCAAAAGGTAATTGGGGTTGGTTCTGTGTGAGTAGAGATTTTGGTATTTTGTGGTGGTTCAAGGGTTTAGTTTAATGAGGATGGTAAATACAACTTCTGCTGATTGTCGGGAGTCTTAAGATGTCTTTAGCTTTTCTTCTCTCGAATATATATATATATATATATATATATATATATATATATATATATATATATATATATATATAAACCTAGTGACTCTTTTAAGATCAGATCGTCAAGACCAGTTTTGTCAAGGATGTGGATCAGTTCTTTCTCAATCCTATTCTAAACATAACTTCCAACACTAATGGATCATTCGGCTTTGAGCCTAATAGCCCCCACCCTCATTAGTTCGGTATATTCATGTTGAGACTGAGTTTGACTTTTTCTACATCTTCCTTCGTGGGACCAGTTTCCACAGCCTAAGCATCGTTCATATATTTTTGCTCTTCTTTTCATTGCGCTTTTGGAAACTCCACAAAATGGTGGCATTTGTTCGTCTTGGCGCCACTTTTTCCTCACCTCATTGCTAAAGAGAAAAATTTTCTCCCTAAGTTCTGGAGGCAACCAAGGTTTCGCTAAATGTATGCAGCAAAGGAAATTGAAATCCAAAGAATTCATTTCCTGTTCTTTAGGGTCTGCCGGTAAAAGACCAGTGTTGTTTTTTTACCGGTGAGATGGATAAGGTGGTAAGGTTTTTGGGTTTTTTAATTTGGGGAATGGTGACAACATTACCATCTTCTTTATACAACGCGACAAGTTCTAAATCACATGAAACAAATGACTCACTCAAATCTTCCGAAAAATATTTATATAGCATGAGGTTTATCTCACAGTAACGGAGGAATTGGGTATAAACGTCATATTTTGCATAAATTTCTTCTCAGTATTACAAAACTTCTTTTTACCTTTTCACTTTTCTTTGGTTATAATAGATTGTAGTTGGTTATTTGCAAAAACATTTCTTGGATTTTATTTTAGGTTTTGTTATAAAATAATCTTTTTTTGCTACAAAAATGTCAATGATTAGAGAATTTTTATAATTATTTGAGCAAGAAATTGGTCAAGTAATTCCCCTCTCCACACTTGAATCTCACATTGTCCTCAATGTGAAAAGATTCATTAAAATATTAAAATTCTAATTAAGTATGGTGGGTAAAACGGAAAGGTACTTCCCTACGGGCTAACGAAATTTCGACAGAGCGTCCCCTGCTTATCGTCCGTTTTCCTGTTTTGTACTTGTATAATATAAATCTGCAGACAACCACAAACAAACAATAGTGGTAGAACCTGGTGAACCGGGCGTACTACTTCTCAACCTTCTGTGAACTTTTCTTCTTTTATGATTTTTGCTACTATGTTTAGTTTAGTGATTGATATCTTAGAGAAGCTGGTAAAGTAAAGACATACTATTTCGAAAGCAATGGTTACTAGGAATGGTTTCAGTCAGGTCATCGATTCACCTTATGGTCGACTTGCTTGAATCAAAAAGGAAGAACCCAGTTGAATATTGAATTCAGGATTTCATTAGCTTCTTCAGGATGGATTGACGTATGGAACCATTGATAGTGAACCGTTCGTCTACCTCAGGTCTTACACTGAATGACCTCTCTCATCTAATCTATCGGTGAAGGATGTCTTTGAAGATCATTTGGTCTGGCTTGTTACCATTAGTTCCTCTCTCTATAGGCGAGCTAGTAAAACGAGATACCCTATTAAAGTGAACGTTCACAAAGATCGGCATAATTTTTGAAAATTGGGTATGGAATCATCCACCCCTTGCCCAAATGGGCTAAATAAGTACCTAATAATAATGTCTTGGCACCCACGGCCATAAAAGTATCCAACCAAATCAACAAACAAAACACAGAAAGCAAATTGTTCAAACAAACATAATAATAATAATAATGTCATGAAATTACTACCAACACGTGCATGCCCATACCTTGACCTATCAGTGCCGCTGCTCATCAGTTGTCCTTGTCTAGGTCAAATGGTCCCCACTGCCTGTCCATGCGATAGCACAAACGATCAATTTCTTGCCTTGTTTCTGCATACTCGGCTGCCCGCTGTGCATTGGAAGCAGCCATCTGCTCCGTGATTCTGTCAAACAAGGTGGTCTTTCTTGATGAGAACTGATCAATTAGGCCATATAGGCCCTCAAAAGAATATCGGCTATCATGTGACGAGCTGGGGCCGGCCCCTGATGAAGATGAGCCTCCACGCTGATGGTAGGTGCAGCGGCGGTACTGTCTGGGTGGTGATCCTGCTCTCCTCTCGGGCAATCCGGGAGTAACATCTATGCCGGGTCCTCAGGGTCCCAAAGCTGGTTGTAAGCATCAAAAAATCTCCACACATCTGGGTTTTGACCAATCCGGTGAAACATCTGCATGCTGTTACAAAAATCAAGGTTAAGAGCAATCAGATCTGGGCTTCGGGTCCCTTCTCTGTCTACATCATAGGCTCCATAGAGGTTATAGATCCATGCCCCGCCAAAGATCAGTGTGTTCCCTTTGGCATTCTCATTAGTTGTGAACAACTTGTGATGTGCGAAACGCAGTCTATTAAAACATAACCTAACTTAGACACTCTAGTTTTAAATTTATAAATCTAGACCCTTCTAATGCTAGACCACTATACAGGCAAGTGTACCTATTGACTATAGTAAAGCCTAACGAAGTTCCGATATCGAACCCATAGGACACTAGCGACACCTAAACTAGACTTTGACTAATAACTTAATTAATTTTATTGATTTTTGTCCTTTTTAATTATTAACTTTAAATTAAATAATATTTAAACTAAAACTGACACGAACAAACGGTTTAGAACTCAAATAGGGAAAACAACTACCTAGATAAGGAATCCTACTAGTCAACTCGTAAACTCTCGGAAATGGATTTATGATTGGTAACCGTATTCTAAAAATATGAAACTTAAGGAATAACTGAAGTATGCTAGATCACCTCCCGCTCTCACCAACAATACCTAAGAACCCTAAATATCGTGTAAGCTCAATGGTCTGATGGTTCAGATCACCTCCCGGTCTCACCTAACCTAACTATGCTAAGGTACCCAAAGATTAAATCACCTCAAGGACTCTCTAATCACAATACACCCTAAGGCATAAAAAGGTATTCTTATTTAATTCGGTTATAATTCGGATCTGTAAGAATCTAAAGGAATCTAGGGTAACTCACTCCCGTGCAATCACTACCCAAACCCGGAAAGGACAAAAACAGACGACACTTAATTACCTCTCGGTCTCTCAAGTGACAGAATATAAGGTATCTCTAAACTCGCAATTACCGTTCATATGGAATACGTTAACTATAAACCATAAACTAGTTACAAACAACACAGTATCTAACCTAATACGCATCCATACATGAAAGACATTCAGAAAGACGCATATGGAACAAAAATTGATAATAAATAAATACCAAATATGCATAAGCATCACAACCAAATAAAATAAAAACTTTACCAAAACATGAACCAATCAATAATAAAACCAAAACCAAAAATAAAACAAGTCTAAAAAGTGATCATCCAAACCCTGGCAGTATAACAATTTAGCCAACCATAATAATTGATGAAACAAAGATATAATATATATTGCGGTTCATCGTAAAAATAAATAAATATGATTGAGCTACTAGCCTGTGAGCTTAAATTATTTGAGCTCTGTGGTAGCTTGCTTAATAATTCCCTTTTGAAGATATAGACTTGTGCGTGAACTTTTGACGTGCTTAACTGCCCGCTTGTTTTTATCTTTCTTCTTCGAACAGCAGCCCTAATAGGGGGGAGCCCTACTTTGACTTATGCCGTCCACAACCTTGGCTGCGTATGCCTTTTATACCCAATTAATAACTTTTTCTTTAAGTTTTCATCAACTTAGAAAAACCCACATGGGGCCCATTATAAAATCTAATAGTGCTCAGCCCACAATTCATCACATTCAATTTATTAGCCCACACCGAAACCATAAAATTAAAATAAACTACAACTTGATTTTAGCTGCATTCCTTTAATATCCCACATGAATTGATGTTCACATGACATGATTTTTATTCACCAACTGAATATTATAAACATAAACGTGGTATCAACATTGCAGCAAAGCATCTTTTTCTTCATGCTTCACAAAATAAAAAGAACATATTAATATTTTATGATAATAATAATATCGATGACTTGATAGTTCATATTAATTATTATGATGTAAAATGTAATATTTAATACAATATTAACTTGCTCTTTCTTGAAACTTTTGAAATCTAAACACGAACCAACTGAGGGTACAATTATTAAAAACACCTCAAAAGGCACTCAAAAGTGTAGAAAATAGTTATAATATTTATATATATTTTAGCTCATATCAAATATCCGCACACTTAAACCTTTTTCGTCCATGAAAAAGTATTTTGCAATGGAATTAGAATTCGAAATTAATATTTAAGACATATAGGTTATCTTTTAAGCATAGATAAACGCAAAAACGGCGATTGACGATATTGTTGTCCACTTAAACCCATCCACCAGCCTATCAAGCCCCCAATTGCATTAAGTGTTTTAAGTTCAAAAACCACGGCTACACCTACCCCATATTAGACAAAGAGAGCTAGAAAAACTAGAATAAAAGCAGACTGGTTTGACAAATCACCATACTCCAAGGACTCGTTGACGTTACTAATTAGATGCACACGGTGAAATTTTGATGGATGAATGGTCATGTGGAGGCTGTACGAGCATACCCTAAGTATTATTGTGCTTTTTCCTATATATTTCCTAAAAAATATTTATTGACTAAGAACCTTGAGCCCCAAGAGTGTATCCTCAGAGTCACTATCCCCTTGGTAACACGTAAACTCTAAGTCTCGTCTAGCATGTGCATCTTTGGCCTCTTTTACTAACTTTAAGAATGCTTGTTTGGCATTTTACAATACATAACTTTCTCTTTCTTTTGCTTTTCGAATCAATTCTTGGAATACACATATCTTTTATAACATACTTCTCTTTTTTTGTTTTTTTTTTTCATTTTTTTTCATTTTTTTTATATCACCCTAAAGTATATAACTATCTCTAAGCTCGTAAAAAGATGGACATGTGGTGGTGTGCTGATTTGAGTGCATCTAAGTCTTACCATCTCAAAGTTTTTAGATTATGGTAATCCTCCCTAAGCATCGAAATTCGGTTTTACCGTTTTTCAAATTATTAGATTTATAAAATTTGCTAAAGAGGATTATCAAAGCTAGTTGGGCCTACTGACACATCCCAAGCTTAGTGCATTATCTTTTATTTAATCTCATATATAATAATAGTTTTAAAAACCAATCTCAAATTTTTCTATCATTTTCCATTATTTGGAAAAATTTTCAATAAATGTTCGGGACATTATTCAAAAAATTGTTTTTTTATTTTTTTTAAACTCTTTTTTTTAAATTATTTTTTTTTATTTTTGATTTCTTTTGTTTTTTTTAATATAAAAATGTCAGTTTCCCATACCCACACTTAAGTGTCACATTGTCCTCAATGAGACAGGAAAAAGACAAAAATTTAAACACACTCAAATTTAAGTTAAGTGGAACAGACTCCCCTGGTAAATATGACGATATTGTCTTGCGATTCGCGTTCCATGCCCTCCAATTCGAACGAAATCCTCACACTCCAGTGCTCTCTACCAAGTTGTCACTTACGAACAAAAGCGGAAATCAATAAGAAAATAGTCTCCCACACTTGAATCTAACCGTGTATCATCATTCATCCAATAACATCCAGAGCGACCTGAAAGCAAACCAAGAAAACATGCGACCAGCAAACGAAAGAAAGCAAGAAACCCCAAAAATAAAAAATAAAGTAAAAATAAAGCAAAAACATACTACCGGGTTGCCTCCCGGGAAGCGCTAAGTTTACTGAAGAGTCTTCAGCCAGACTCGGTCCCGAAATCTTAATCGGGAGGCTTTTCTTTAATCCAACCCCGATCTAACCCGTTTAGTTCCACCTTCCAACATATTTAAATAAATAGCACATAGTGAAACTTAAAATCATTTTAAAACTTTCAAACGAGTCGGACCACCAATACTTAAACTTACCTGGACCAAACCTAATACGTGACATATAATGGGGAAAATGGTTATTCCTGCATTTTAGTGTTGTCCTATAACTCTTAATGTACCATTTTTGAACCCTCAAAATGTGCCGATCCAAGCATTTTCTCACCCTCTTCTTTGGCTTTTTCGATTTCGGTGGCAATCAACTATCTAGTTCCTCCACAGACTTGCTAACCTTCATAGGATGTAACGACTCAAATAACTTTAATGACTTCTCATCCTCTGTTACCACTTCCTCTTCTTTTTCTTCTTCTGGTGACATTTTGATCTCCATTGTTGGCTTCCCCATGATTAGTTTTTCTAAATAGATAAGATCACCAACAGGGTCAAATTCTTCATGTTCTTCATAAGCTGGTAAGCCCACTAACTCATCACCAAACTCATCCTCCCAAGATGGTACATGCTCCTTCTCTTTGTCATCTTCCATCTGGTCAAGTGGCTCCATAACGGCATCTTCACTCGAATTCATGTAATCAGGTAACTCCAACTCCATCTCTTCTATCACGCCTTCATCATCATTATTCCAGAAGTCATCATCAGTTTCATATAAGGCTTCCTGCTCCTTGTAAGAAAAACTCTCAATTTGAATTCTAGCACTTATCTCGTCTAACCTAGCTTCGAGTTCCTCTATCTTACAGAGTCTTTCTCTTTCGATCAACTTATCAAGCCTGGCTTCCAATTCCTTAATCTTATGGAATCTTTCACGTTCCTCTTGTTCGGCTCTTTCCAACACCATCTCTTTCCAACATCTTAGATATAAAATACTCCTAAACTGACTCGTTCTATTAAACATATTAACTAGACTCGATAAAATAAAACACAAACTAAATTATTCTAAACACGACTAGACACGCTTAACATAAGACACAGACTCACAAGACACACCACAAAATCAAGACACAAAAGACCAATTAATCAATTAAGTTCAATCAAAGCTAGTTTCCCTATCGCCTAAGTATCCCCGGCAACGGCGCCAAAAACTTGATGTGCGAAACGTGGTCTATTAAAACATAACCTAACTTAGACACTCTAGTTTTAAATTTATAAATCTAGACCCTCCTAATGCTAGACCACTAAACAGGCAAGTGTACCAATCGACAGTAGTAAAGACTAACGAAGTCCGGATATCGAACCCACAGGACACTAGCGACACCTAAACTAGACTCTGACTAATAACTTAAATAAATTGATTTTATTGATTTTTGTCCTTTTTAATTATTAACTATAAATTAAATAATATTTAAACTAAAACTGACACGAACAAACGATTTAGAACTCAAATTGGGAAAACAACTACCTAGGTAAAGAATCCTACTAGTCAACTCGTAAACTCTCAGAAATGGATTTATGATTGGTAACCGTATTCTAAAAATATGAAACTTAAGGAATAACTAAAGTATGCTAGATCACCTCCCGGTCTCACCAATAATACCTAAGAACCCTAAATATCATATAAGCTCAACGGTTTGATGGTTCATATCACCTCCCGGTCTCACCTAACATAACTCGGCTAAGGTACCCAAAGATTAAATCACCTCCCGGTCTCTCTAATCACAATACAACCTAAGGCGTAAAGAGGTATTCTTATTTAATTCGGTTATAATTCGGATCTATAAGAATCTAAAGAAATCTAGGGTAACTCACTCCCGTGCAATCACTACCCAAACCCGCAAAAGACCAAAACAGACGACACTTAATTACCTCTCGGTCTCTCAAGTGACAGAATATAAGGTATCTCTAAACTCTCAATTACCGTTCCAATGAAATACGTTAACTATAAACCATAAACTAGTTACAAACACACAGTAACCTAATACGCATTCATACATGAAAGACATTCACAAAGACGCATATGGAACAAAAATTGATAATAAATAAATACCAAATACGCATAAGCATCACAACCAAATACAATAAAAACTTTACCAAAACATGAACCAATCAATAGTAAATCCAAAACCAAAAATAAAACAAGTCTAAAAAGTGATCATCCAAACCCTTGCAGTATAACAATTTAGCCAACCATAATAATTGATGAAACAAAGATAAAATATATATTGCGATTCATCGTAAAAAGAAATAAATATGATTGAGCTACTAGCCTGCGAGCTTAAATTTTTTGAGCTGTGTGGTAGCTTGCTTAATAATTCCCTTTTGAAGATACAGACTTGTGCGTGAACTTTTGACGTGCTTAACTGCCCGCTTGTTTTTATCTTTCTTCTTCGAACATTAGCCCCAATAGGAAGGGGGGGCTACTTTGACTTATGCCGTCCACAACCTTGGCTGTGTATGCCTTTTATACCCAATTAATAACTTTTTCTTTAAGTTTTCATTAACTTAGAAAAACCCACGTGGGGCCCATTATAAAATCTAATAGTGCTCAGCCCATAATTCATCACATTCAATTTACTAGCCCACACCGAAACCATAAAATTAAAATAAACTACAACTTGATTTTAGCTGCATTCCTTTAATATCCCACATGAATTGATGTTCACATGACATGATTTTTATTCACCAACTGAATATTATAAACATAAACGTGGTATCAACATTGCAGCAAAGCATCTTTTTCTTCATGCTTCACAAAATAAAAAGAACATATTAATATTTTATGATAATAATAATATCAATGACTTGATAGTTCATATTAATTATTATGATGTAAAATGTAATATTTAATACAATATTAACTTGCTCTTTCTTGAAACTTTTGAAATCTAAACACGAACCCACGGAGGGTACAATTTATTAAAAACACCTCAAAAGCCACTCAAAAGTGTAGAAAATAGTTATAATATTTATATATATTTTTGGTCATATCAATTTGCAGAATAAATAAGTAATGTTGCACGGGATGCCATTCTTCATGCAATACAGTGCCCAGAGATCCCTTTGATTGACAACCACCTCACTCTGCCCTTTAGTAGTGGCAGTGTGACTGAGCAAGCGGTGAATGTATCTCATAAGTGGGTCACAGAGTGTCGTGCTCTTTGAAACGCTTTCATTATAGTCTTTGGTCCCGTAGCTCAGTTGTTCCCGTGCTTCTGACCTTGTGTTTCCAGCTTCAGCATCATCATCACCATCTTCATTTGCAAATGTTGTCCATGCTCTAAACCAGATTTCATTGTGTGTTTCTTCAGCCGTGTATATTCCCTGATCAATACCAAGTTGGGTGCCAGAAGTTGTGTGCCATTCACCCCTACATTTGAACTCAATGGCGTCCTCATCTAACATGTCCAATTTCTTGGCTTTTATGGAGAAAGAAGCCAAGAATTTCTTTGTTAGATCAGTTACTGCCTCTCCTGTTTGACCAAAAACTCGCTTCCACGGCCCCCTCACAAGGGTTTTGTACCGGTTCCATTGACTGACTTGTCTTAGTGTGTCCCTGTAGGCATAAAAGTTTGCTTTTGGAAATCATCTGTTAAGGTAGGTCAATCTTGTTTGGGCTCTCCTATTCCTTGCATCCCGCCTAGGAAAGACCAGAAATGCATGAGCGTCGTCCCCATACTCGGCCATCTGCAATTTGTATTCAAATTAGTCAAAATGTATCAAAAATCGTTAATATGTTGGAACAGAGAGCAAACCACGGCGCCATGCTTTTAAAAGCATGGCCCGTGCTGCTACTGTTCTTCAGATTCTTCCAATTTTGACTTTCTGTTGACCAAAAGGTGACCACGATTCGTGTTGTTTAAAGCACAATTCGTTTTTTTTATCCTAATTTTGTACTCATCAAGACTCGAGACTGTGTTTCTACCTTGTTGTTTCAATTGGGTTTCAATTGTTATATATTTTACTCAAGATCCGAACCCGAATAATTTCTTTCAATAAAGATTATTACAAAACCTATCTAAAAAATCATTATCTCAGAACTAACCAAATAACCCATCTAATTTTCGGGTTTAAACCCGATTCAATCAATTGGTGAGATTTTCGGGTTAATCTAGACCTAGAAAGATGAAATCGAAAAATAGTTTTGTTAAATTAACAGACCTTCGGTTGGAATTCAAAGAATTGATGCAAAGATTAGTGAAATTGATGAATGTTCGGCGGTTTGGGGTGATGAACGGAGTTGTTTTTAGGGTTAAGTGGTTGAAAAAGTTATTTTATTGGTTAATAAATTGTAACTGTTGTGGACTCAAAAGCACGGCACTGTGCTTTTAAAAGCACGGCTCGTGCTGCACGAGGCAACTAGTTTCTTTTGGTTATGCTGTTTATTTGTCGAGCTGGTTTGTTTTTAACTGATTTTCTTTGAGGGTTAGAATTAAGACAGTAATTAAAAGTCCTAAATTTCATTAAATCATAAAACATAGTTAAATATAATGGAAAGAAAAGTACAACAACAATTCCGGATCATACAACATAATACTAGCAAAAGCAACTTCAAAACAAGACAAATTCAGGACTTCAACGACCACCATTCCCAAACAGGTCTTGAATGTGTGGTGGGGCTCGTTTAACCTCTAAGAGCTCGGAAATCTTTTTGTCGAGCTTTGTGATCTCTCGGTTAAGATAGTTGAGCTTGAAGGCCACATCCTTGTTGTGGCTATCCACAACATGGAAGTTTTCAAACCGAAGCAGTTCGACTTTGTTGATCAGATCGATTACGCAAGCATCAGTTTGAATGTTGCTTTCGACTTGGTCCCATTTGATGCATTGTAGCCTCATGACCTCCTCCTCAAGATTTGAGGAAGAATCATGTTGCTTTCCTTTCCTCACTGGTCTCCATTCGACTTTCTTGCTTTCCATTTCAGTGATTTTGTGTTTGGTGTGAATAGAATAGTGAGTTTTTGCATGCATTATATAGAGACTGGAAAGTCGAACCGAACCCGTGATTTTAAAAGAACGGCCCCGTGCTGCTAGAGGAATAAATGTTTCTGAGTCAGAGAATTGTACGGAGTCAGCGCGTATTATGCTGAAGATTCTAAGGTGACCACATTCTCGTGCCTCAAGAAGCACGGCCCATGCTTTTTTTTTTGTTACTAACATTTTGGTTTATTTTTCAGCCAAACGCGAGAGCCGAAATTTCTAAAATGATGTTTAGCATGTTATTTTAAGAGTTTGATCATCCTTAAAATTACTTTTAATTAAAATTAAAAGTCCTAGAACAAATATGGGATAAGCCCGGTTTTCCTAGAAACATGAAAATATTCGGGTTAAGCCCGAAATTCCTAACCCAATGTGCCTAATGCACTTGTTCGCACATGAAAATAGAAAATTATGATTCCTAGATTTCCCCGAAAGGTTCTCCTCTGCCGAATGGCCCTGGTGGTGGAAAGTACGTGAAACCGAGAACTTGAAACTGGAGTTGTTCGTTAATGTCTCGAAGTTCCATTTTCATGTTTTCCACTGATTCGGTGAGTTGAACGAGACGTATCTCAGCCAGGAGATTCATTTCGGTGAGTTCCTTGACGAGTTCTTGAAGTTTCAAGAGAAGCTCGGTTTTGGAAACATGGCGGGCATCGTTTCTCGGTTATCGAGGAATGGGAATTGCTTCACTCATTTCTGTAGGCATGTTTAATTCTCAGAGAGGATTGTTTTGGTTTTGGTTGGTGCAAGGAATGCATTGGCAAGAGGTGCCTTTTATAGCCAACCAGATTTAAGGCACGACCCGTGTTTTTGCTCTGACAATTCTGTTACAAACCAGTCTGACTGCGGTACTGTTCTTTTTGAGGCACGCCCCGTGTTTTATTAGTTATATATATATATATATATGGTTATATACAATGCCTTGTTTAATCAGGGTCTTGGCCAGACCCT
This sequence comes from Bidens hawaiensis, assembly GCF_021521415.1. Classification (NCBI taxonomy): domain Eukaryota; kingdom Viridiplantae; phylum Streptophyta; class Magnoliopsida; order Asterales; family Asteraceae; genus Bidens; species Bidens hawaiensis. Next base: position 24,191 of record NW_027497829.1, read on the forward strand.
GCTTTCAATTTGCTCATTTGTTCTGGTGGAGAATTAGTACCTCCGAGACGATCTAGAATGATCCATCGATGTATTCCTTTAATCGATGTCCATTAACTTTGAACTTGTGGCCATCAGAATTTGAAATCTCAACTGTCCCATAGTCAAAAACTGATTCAACTACGTGTGGACCTGTCCAACGAGATTTCAACTTTCCTGGGAAAAGACGTAAACGTGTGTTATACAACAGTACACGATCGCCAACTTGAAATTTCTTGTTTCCTTTTAAATGGGCGTCGTGTGAACATTTAGTCTTTTCTTTGTAAGACCAGGAATTTTCATATGCCAATGCTCTTAGTTCTTTTAGTTCGTGAATTTGATCTTTCCGTTTTTTTTTCGGCGGACATTAGATCAAGGTTCACTGCTCTAAGAGCCCAGTAAGCTTTGTGTTTTAGTTCTACTGGTAAATGACATGCTTTTCCATAAAAAAGTTTGAAGGGTGTTGTTCCTATGGGGGTTTTGTATGCTGTCCTAAGGGCCCACAAAGCGTCATCTAATTTTTCTGCCCAATTCTTGCGATTCAACCCTATGGTTCTTTCTAAAATCCTTTTAATTCGTCGATTCGAGACCTCCACTTGCCCACTGGTCTGAGGGTGATATGGCGTTGCCAGTCGGTGGTGAACTCCATATCGTGCTAAGACTTTGTCCATTAAAGCATTGCAGAAGTGAGTACCTCTGTCGCAGATTAGGGCTTTTAGAGTACCGAATCGTGAGAATAACTTTTCAGAAATCGTACAACTACTCAAGCATCGTTAGTGGGGAGAGCTTGTGCTTCTACCCATTTAGACACGTAGTCGACTGCTACGAGGATGTACCTGCTTCTAAAGGAGTTGGGAAATGGGCCCATGAAATCTATTCCCCATACATTAAAGACTTCACAAATTTGAATTCCCTTTAGAAGCATCCCATTCTTGGCTGAGATGTTTCCGGCTCTTTGACAAGCATCACATGCTTGGATCAAAGCATGTGCGTCTTTATATATGGTGGGCAAGAAAAATCCTGCATCAAACACTTTCTGACCGTAGTGGCGGTACTGTGGTGTCTACCAGTAGGTCCTTCATGGCAGTGTTTGAGAATATCTAAGGCTTCCTTTCCTGCTACACACCTACAAACAACTTGATCGGCACCTATCCTAAACAAGTAAGGATCTTCCCAGAAATAGAACTTAAGGTCGGAAAATAATTTCTTCCGTTGTTGATGAGTAAGCCCTTTTCTTTGGATTCTGCAAGCTAGATAGCTTACGAAATCCGCAAACCACGGACTTTCATCATTCTCCTGCATGACTGCTTGGATATGCATGAGAACTTCATGCGGAAAATTATCATCGATGATTTCCTTGTGATGTTCTTTTGAAGCTGGGCATTCTAAGCGTGAGAAATGGTCTGCGGCTACATTCTCCGCTCCCTTCTTGTCTTTGACTTCTATGTCAAATTCTTGGAGTAAGAGAATCCAGCGGATAAGTGTAGGTTTGGCGTCCTGCTTGTTGAAGAGGTATCGTACGGCGGCATGGTCGGTGTAAACTATGGTTTTTGAAAGAACTAGGTAGGATCTAAATTTTTCAAAAGCAAAGACTAATTCTAGTAACTCTTTTCTGTTGTGGTGTAATTTTCTTGCGCATCGTTAAGAGTTTTACTGCATAGTAAATTAGGTGAAAATGGTTTCTTTGTGTTGTCCACGTACAACTCCAACTTCAAAGTCGCTTGCATCGCACATTATCTCGAATGGAAGGGTCCAATCGGGTGTAGTCATGATTGGTGCGTTGACAAGTTTGTCTTTCAATATGTTGAAGGATTCAACACATTTTTCAGAGAAGACGAAGGGTGCGTCTTTCTCCAGAAGTTTGGTCATAGGCCTATCAATTTTGGAGAAGTATTTTATGAAACGACGGTAAAATCCTGCGTAACCTAGAAAACTTCTAATGGCATTTACTAAGGTTGGGTGTGGAAGTTTAGAGATGGTTTCTATTTTTGCTCTATCAACTTCTAATCTTGCTTGAGATACCTTGTGACCGAGAAAAATGCCTTCTTTAACCATAAAGTGGCATTTCTCCCAGTTGAGTATTAGATTTACTTCCTCACACCTGGCTAACATTTTGTCAAGGTTTTTTAAGCAATGATCGAAAGAGTATCCAAGATTGAGAAGTCGTCCATGAATACTTCCATAAAGTGTTCGATCATTTCGTGAAAGATGGCCACCATGCATCACTAGAAGGTGGCTGTAGCATTACATAGTCCAAATGGCATTCTTCGGTAGGCGAAGGTTCCGTATGGACATGTAAAAGTGGTTTTCTCCTGATCTTCAGGAGCAATGGGAATTTGTAAATATCCGGAAAATCCATCAAGAAAACAGTATAACATTTTTCCAGATAGACGTTCCCGCATTTGGTCGATGATAGGAAGTGGAAAATGATCTTTTCTTGTGGCGTCATTATGTTTCCGGTAGTCAATGCAAACTTGCCAGCCTGTGATGGTTCTCATTGGTATTAGCTCATCCTTTTCGTTAATTACAATTGTCATTCCTCCCTTCTTGGGTACTACTTGAACGGGACTAACCCAAGGTGAATCTAAGATTGGGTAGATTAATCCGGCATCAAGGACTTTGATTACTTCTTTCTTCACCACATATTGCATGTTGGGATTGAGACGTCTTTGTTGTTGGACCACGGGTTTGTATTCTTCCTCCATGAGAACTTTGTGAGTACAAAAGGAAGGACTGATGCCCTTAATATCCATGATTTTCCATGCGATAGCCTTCTTATGGTTTTTAAGAACATGAAGAAGTTCGTCTTTCTCTTCTTTCGAAAGGTGAGATGAAATAATTACTGGGAGTTGAGAGTATTTTTCCTGGAACGCGTATTCGAGATGGCCTGGAAGTTCTTTTAACTCTAAGGTTGGTGGTTCTTCGATTGATGGTTTTGATTTTTCATTACATTCGGTGATCTCACATACTACTTCTGATGCTTCGTGATAGTCAGCATTGAGATTTTTGTTTTCTGAAATGGGTATGGCAATGGTTTCGGTTAGGACTTGTGCTTCTAGTGGGTTAGTGATGGAGGGATCTCGCATATAGCAAATCACGATGGAATCTATGATGTTGACACAATAAAACATGTCATCGTGATGTTGCAGATATTTCATAGATTTTCCTATGTCAAAAATGATTGCCTCGTCATTGACCCTGAGAGTGAGTTTGCCGGTGCAAACGTCAATAATAGCCTTTGCAGTGGCTAAAAGGGTCTTCCTTAAATCAGGGGCACACTTTTGTCTTCTCCATGTCTAGAATTACAAAATATGCTTGGAAAACAAACATGTTAATTTTGACAAGCATGTTTTCAACAATGCCCCGAGGATATTTAACAGACCGGTTAGCTAACTGAATGCTCATGCGGTTGGGCTTTGGTTCTTCTATCCCTAGTTTTGCAAAAACCGCACAAGGCATTAAATTAATACTAGCTCCTAGGTCAGCCAGGGCATTGCTAATAGACAAATTTCCTATGAGACAAGGGAGAGTGAAACTCCCTGGGCCGGTCATCTTTGTCGGTAGCTTATTTTGGAGGACTATAGAGCATTCTTCATTCAAGGTGACATGTGATAATTTTTTAAGTTTCCTTTTGTTTGTCAGCACTTCTTTAAGGAACTTGGCATATTTTGGCATTTGACCGATGGCTTCGATGAAAGGGATGTTGATGTGGAGTTTTTTGAAGTGTTCTGAAAACTTCCCATACTGAGCTTCCAATCGTTCCTGCTTCAGCCGTCCAGGGTATGGAATAGGTGGAATATAAGTTCGGACTGGCTCCTTGGGTTGTACGGTGCCCGTTGGGATCAGTCTTTCCTGCGTTTTATCAGGGGATTCCTTTTCCGTAACTTGTTCTGATGTTGGTGAGGCAACAGTGGTTCTACCGATCTGAGTGTAACAGAGTTAGCTATCGCATTCGAGTTGGTGATTGTGTTGCTTGGAAGAGTGCTCGTTCGGATAATTTCCGTGCAATTTGTCCGATCTAAGTTTCTAGATTCTGTATTGATGCTTGTTGACTTTTTAGGTCGGCTTCATGTTTTAACAATACTTCGCTGATATCAACAGCTCTTGAATCGGCCTTCTTCTCTGCTTCATTTGTTTTGGTCATGATTTGGATTAACATTTCTTCGATTTTTGAGTAGCTCGGTTTTGATGGCTACTGGAAATTTGATCTTGAAATTGGGGTTTTGGTTGGAAGGATTGATTTATCGGTCTTTTTTCCAATCCGGGTAAGGTTTGAGTGTTACCTCCGTCTTTCTAGCTGAAATTCGGGTGGTTTCTCCATCCTGGATTGTAGTTATTGCTGAAAGCGTTGTTCCGTCGATCGATGAAATCGACCTCTTCCACAGCCATGATGACTTGTTTACAGTTACTTGTCTTATGACTTCCTCCACAAGTGTCACAGGTGAGTCTGGTTTTTGATAACTCGGCTTCAAGTTGTTCGAATTTTTTAGAAAGGGCTTCAAGCTATGCCGTGACAAGAGTGTTGGAATCGACGTGGTGTATTCCTTTATAGGTTGGTGTAGATCTTGGTGGGTTGTAAGCGAAATTCTTCTTTGTTGCGTTTTCCAGAACTTCAAATGCTTCGTTAGGTGATTTGGATCCCAGGACTCCACCCGCGATTTGGTCGATGGCCTGTTTGTTTTGGCTGGATTGTGCGTCAAAGAAAGTTTGTACCTGCAACCATAAGCTCAGTCCATGATGTGGGCATCTTCTCAGAAGACTTTTGTATCATTCCCATGCTACGTGTAATGATTCATTATCATCGGTCAGGAATCCGGTAATGCTGGCTCGGTATTTGACAGTTTTATCAGGCGGAAAGTATTTGAGGAGAAACTGTTCAACCATCTGGTCTCAAGTGGTGATGGAACCAGAGGAAATATATTTTATCCATTCTAGGGCTTGTCCCCTTAGAGAGAAATGAAAGATTTTAAGTTTGATCTGATCTTCTGAACAATTTTAAATTTAAAGGTTCCGCAGATTTATAAGAATCGAGATATATGAGAAAGAGGGTCTTCGTCGAGGAGACCACGAAATTGAACTGAATTTTCCACCATATGAATGGTGCTTGATTTGATTACGAAAATTTCGGTGATTTCGGGTGGAACCACTCCATTGCCGTAACCTTCGAGAGTTGGCTTGGCATACTGGCTCATGTTCGGCTCATTGTTCTGGGCCGCCATTATTTCATCTGTTTGATTTTCTCCTAATGTGGTGGCGTCTACTGATTTGTCTTTGATTGATTCGGCGGTTTCTGCAGTCCGTGTACGTGCTCGTCGATGAAAGAGTCGTGCTGGTTCAGAAATTGGAGAAACAAGCTCAGGCTCGGAAGTAGAGGACGTACATGGGACTAAATCAAAGTTAAAACTAAAGTAAAAGTTAGCTAAAGTTATACTAAAGGTTAGTTGAAGTTAAACTACGAGTTAAGCTAAGTTATTTTAAAAACTATACTAAAGTCTATGTTACTTAAGCTAAAGTAAATGTTAGGTAAATAAAGGGTAAATTAGGCTAGCCGTAAAATTATATAGTTTAATCGTTAGTAAAAAAATAAAAATAGAATAAAAGTTAATAATTTGTACAATTATAGACAATGATTAAATTAAAACTTGGATCGTTCTTAGAAACATACCGTGTCCCCGGCAACGGCGCCAAAAACTTAATGTGTGCTATGCGTGTGGTGAAATATAAATGATGGGATGGTTTAAACTTTTGCACAAGATCGTGTTTTAAATTTATAAAAGTGATTTCTACAAATACTAAACACGCACAAAATAGGCAAGTGTACCTATCGTATATATAGAATAGTATTGGTAAGAACCAAGTATCGGTTTGTGGACATAAATGTTTCTAATAAGGAATCGTTGTTTTACTTTAATCGGAGGTTTTAATCATATTGGGGTTGATTTTTAAACTTTTTATAAATGTAAATACTTATATATAATATATAGGTAACCAAGATGAGAAATTCTAAACAAGTAGTTCAATTATATGAAGGTTACTATCTAAGATCAAGAATCCACTCCATTTATCCTTGATGATTATAACGTAAACATGTGATAAAATTTCCGTAATAATATATGGTGGAAAAGCCCCTCATTTCTAAGTTAGCATATCCTATGACATAAAAGAAAGTAGCATGAGCATTTTAAAGTCGACCCTTTCCTAATGTCACGCTACCACGAGAATGTCAATTTGAGTTGGCAAGTAGTTTAGTAAAGTAGAAAGATTAGGATTGACTTCTATTTCTCAAATACCAAATCTAACAACTTCGGGTGGTTATAGATTAGTCACACAACCTCCCCTTGGTTGATTTAAGTAGGTTAAAATTACACATTCCGTTAACATAGATTTCTTTAACTAGCATGATAACCTAAGCAATCACGTTCGCGATGTTATTTCAGAATTACCAAAACTAGATAAATAGATCATAACTTATATCTCATCATTTCTAAGTACAATATAAGGATCCATGTTTCTATAAGTTATCAAAGTATTTCTATCTTTGAAGAACATGAATCGATCATGAACGATTGTCAATATAGTTGACAATCACGAACACTGAATTTTTGAATTAAGATGGTGAAACATTTCTCACAAAAAGATAATTGCAAGATAACCATGAACTTTACTAAACTAAACCACATGTTTTATATAGTAATCAAGTAAAACAAAGCTTCTTCATAGATTTTAGATGGTAAATGGAGTTTAGCTCATAATGAGCATGGTTATGAACATTAGAATGGATGATGATAACAAACACATGATTAAACTAGAACAATCTAACCAAATGTGGATGAATCTTCCTTCTTAATGATGATGGTGGATGGATGATGATGATGACCTCCAAGCCTTCAAACTCTTCACTAGATCTTCAATATGAGTGTTTAGTGGGTGTTTTGATAAGTGAAAACCGTATAGAATTCTCTTCAAGGCACACCAAATGAGTGCAACATGAGCCTCTATTTATAGGCAGTCTGGAGGGTGAATCACGGCCCCATGCTTAGGTAGGCACGCCCCCGTGTATTGACATGTGCCATAATTATTTTGTCTTTTTGCTGAGGGTGACCACGGCCTCGTGGTCAAGAGGCATGGTCCCGTGCCTTTGTTCACAATATTTGTATTTTCTTGTAGATTTTCTCTTTTCTTGTGTTCAGAAGCATGGGGGCGTGTTTCTTGCTTTTCTTGTGTTTTCTTCCGTTTTTCTTCGTCTTTTCGTTTGTTTCTTCGTTTGGGGCTTGGGTTTACCTGAACTTGTATTTTATTATGATAAGTAGCCTTCTGTATTATGTTATTTGATAGAAGTTGCTTTTTTTAGAGATTATTTGATGCTAAAAAGATGTATAATTTATTGTACATCAGTGGCCAATCGGAGTTTTGCGACACCAAACTCTTTAATTATATTATACAATTGTATAACAAAATCCATATTAATAATTAATAATGATAATAATAACATACTTTCGGTTGCGAACATACATGGCTTCAAAATTAATCTTATTCTACTCACAAAAATTCATCATCTCGAATTCAAAAGCTATAACGACAAAAAGCAACAAATATTATTCAAATTTCAAACAAAACTATTTTAAGAATTTCACACGTGGATTATCTTGGAAGCGACCTATCACAACGTATGTGGGGTTTTCCTTTAAAAGCAAGCACGTTGTCTTTGGTTAGCTCCCTCTTCTTCGGGAGGTTGACGAGTTGATTTTCCGCATGTTCCATGGTTAAAGAGCAGCTAGGGTTAGGGGTTTATGCTTGTGCTAGTGAGTTTTTAGAGTGAGGGAGAAAGACGTTATGTTAAGTTAAATAATATATCTAGGCTAAGTGCCCAAGGTCGGCCCAACCATTATGGAGCATCAACCGAAGGAAAATTTGGGGGCCTTACCGAGAATTACAAGGATGAAATTATATAACTAATAACTTTTATTTTTAAAATTTCCGAGTAATTGCCATGTTTTGTATATGAAAATTCAACATTTACAAATTTGTTTTGAGAAAAGGAGTTTGATTTAAAAAATGAATGGGATTTGCCCATGTATTTATCATTCATGATCGACTTCTAGGTTTGAAACATATTATGGGATTTATGAGAGATATTTAATGAATATAAGAACACATAATTAAATGTGTAATGTCTAATATATTACTTTGTTTTGGTAAAAAATTACCGAAGCAATAATTGAAAATGTTCTTTAAGTGAGGTAGAACATTTTTCAACAATTGTGGTAAGTAGATGCGGCAAAAGTAAAGGTGAACACAGCGATATAGCGAGGAAAAGCCTAGGATCCTGGTTAGGATCTTCGGAAAAAACCTGGTTAGGGTCCACCAGCACTTGACCAAGATCTATCAAGTCGTTATTCAGGAGGTCAAGGTGTAGAAGCTGAAGGTGGACGATCTCAACAAAGTAGCTGAGGCCAAGTCTTTCTATACTAAGAACAAGGCTAAGGAATTTGACTGGCTTAAGTGGGATCTTGCTGACCTCAAGGCCACTCATGCTAAAGAGCTAAATGACTTTAAGACCCAACTCAAGATACATGCTGCTCATTCCATCTATTTTGCAAGGATTAAGTTGATGGAGGAAGCCAGGGAGCCTGACATTGATATGTCTTCCTGGGATCATGAAGGGTTGACGGTGAGAGAGGTAGAGATCAAGGTTGAGATAGGCTTGGCTTTTGGAGAGGATCCTGCTGAGCCGAGAAAGGTTGATGAAGATAGGGCTGGAGATGCTAAGGTCAAGACCGGCGATGGAGATAATGTGGTTGATGTATAAGAAATTATACATATTTTCAACACCAAAATATCTCCAAAAAGCGTAATATTGGCAAATATATCAAAATAAATAACCACTAATGTTTATAATTTATTTCTATAGGTAACTATAGTGAGAAACCATAGCCTGATTGATTACGATTAGGTCACTGATATGATTTACGATTAGGTCACACTTGACACACGTTAAGTTAGAGGTTGAGAGAAAAATTGGGTAGCACAACGAGACTCAAAAGACTAATAAGAATAACTGCTTAATTTACTGAATACATTACAGGTGTATATAGATGATGAAGTCATTCGTAACAAAAGCCATAACGAATGAGCTTCATTCGTCATCATACGTTAAGCACTAATACATCAGACTAATGAATAACACATTTGTTGTTCTCATTTGTTAGCAGATCTAACGAATGGACCAAAATAGACACGATTGGACACATTCGTTATTGACTACTCTAACGAATGTGTCATTAGATGATGAATGTACGCAGTACATTTTCTAAAATACCCCTATACTTTAATATAAATACCAAATACGATTATACAAATACCGAGACCAAAAAACATGTACTAACAAACTCCCCCTCGTCTCATGCTCTTTGTCTTCGTTACTTGAAGCTTGGTCTTCCAATTCGCACAACTGTGAATCCCGAACGCATGGCAAACACGAACTACACGTTGAAATTGCATAGTTCTTGTGTAGGACTTCGTTGTCTGATTCCAATAAGTTAACCAACCACATAGGGTCAATTACTCAAGTAAACTCAGTCTTCAGCCTCGATCCCATCACGATCACGGATTCACATGTTCGATTATCATAATATCACGTATTAACCTCCTTGTAAAGACTTTGGGGAAAAGTCTTAACACGAACTTTCTTCAGCGTACGAGGCGGCTTTACTTTAAGAGCAGGTTTCCTCTAGCCAGTTCTCGGATTGATCTCATCAATGTACTTTCGAGTCGGAATCTATGGCTTGAAACATTTAAACCCATATTTTACCTCATGTAGAAGATGCCTGTAGAACCAATCCGCCATCTGTTTTTCACCATGATTAATGAATGATCTATTGGCCAGTGTACGCATGCCCATCCTCGGTAATGTAAGAACATCGGAAATACGTTGAACGTATTGGATGCCGTGTTCCCGTTTGACAATGCAAACCTTCAGCTCAGAATCATATAACCAAGAAATTATATCACCCTTCACCGTCCTTAAGGCCTTGAGTTTCTTCATCTGATAAGAAGTGGCACGAGCTTTCAACTGCTTGTCATCCTCCTGTTCCACACACCTTAGAACACCAATAAGCTAGTTAATCCGAGACTTATTGTGTCAAACATCCCCTCGAATACATTAACTTCCGAATCTTTTGAACCAGAACCCATTTCACTTACTTTATCATTCTTTTTCTTCTCCAGACGCTCTTGGGCAGCTTGGTAATGTTCATTAGTAAAGAGCGAAATCCCGTTTGACAATGCAAGAACATCGGAAATACGTTGAACGTATTGGATGCCATGTTCCCGTTTGACAATGCAAACCTTCAGCTCAGAATCATATAACCAAGAAATTATATCACCCTTCACCGTCCTTAAGGCCTTGAGCTTCTTCATCTGATAAGAAGTGGCACGAGCTTTCAACTGCTTGTCATCCTCCTGTTCCACACACCTTAGAACACCAATAAGCTAGTTAATCCGAGACTTATTGTGTCAAACATCCCCTCGAATACATTAACTTCCGAATCTTTTGAATCAGAACCCATTTCACTTACTTTATCATTCTTTTTCTTCTCCAGACACTCTTGGGCAGCTTGGTAATGTTCATTAGTAAAGAGCGAAATCCCTTCATCTGTATTGTACGAGTGTACAGATCTGGGTATTCCTTTACCATCACGTCATCCATGACCTCCACGTCATCCTCTTTTTCCAGTCCATCCACATCATCCTCATTTAATCCCAGAAGTAAGGCAATTTGATCTTTTGTTAGTGAATGATCAACAAACTAACCTTCTTCGATCTCGTCTGCATTCACCATGCTCATCACAATACCTTTATCATAATCCATAAAAGGATCATGTTCTCCTTAACTGAATCTATTTGTTGCACATTAGTTGTATTAGTATACACTACTAAATGCTTATCCGATCCTTCACCACCAACACTACCAACAAATGCACTAGTACCTGGTTGCTGCTCACCACCATTTGCACCAGCCTTAGGGTATTTATCATCATTGTTTCCCTTTCAATTTTTTCAACATGTCTTCTTTACAGGTCAACTGAAGGATAACTTCATCTTGTTTCTTCAATTTCTCCCCTTGAGCACTAACCAAAGCACGCAACCCTCGAGTTTCACGTTGCACGTACGAGAGATGACTAACCATCTTTCTTTAATCTGCACACATCTGCTCTTGAAACACACGAACCGTCATCTTGTTTTCTTGCAAATGAATCAAATTCAACAACTGCATCATCTGTTGTTGAATCCGCCAGTTAAAGAACTTTGGGTTGACGAGCTGCATCCGACCTTACGGACGATTAAATGACATAAACAAGAAGTACGGTCGTTGGATAGGACTTGTACTAGCAATGGTTTGTTGAGGAGTCGACATCGGAGATAATACAGTTTCAGGAATTGACGCGAACCTTGGATCAGTCGAGACTGTTGTTGATAATGTAACCACCGGGGTACTTGTAGGAGTACTAACCACCGGTGTTTGTTGAGATGATACATTGACAGCCTGACATGGTTGAAAGTCACCAATATCCACTCCAAAATCTCTACGGGTTCGACGTTTAGCATGCTTATCAGTTTCTATAGCCTTGCCTTTATGTTTACGCTCAGCAGCTTCACGAGCTGCATCAACATCCTGTCCATCATTTCCACCATCCCTACCATCATCACCATCTTCCCACCTTCTCCACCTTCACGTTCAGAATTAGAGTCATCATGGATCCAACGATCATCAGGTGGACATACATAATCTGGTCGAGCAACATGACCAATCAATCTTTTAAATTTAGGCTTGGTCTCTGAAGTTTGACCACGATAAGTTCTTAGTCATCTCATCGTTTCTTAACTCATGTGTTCAAAACCATAATATCATTCATCAACTCTGGATCCTTCACCAGGTTTGGTTCCAGGTGGTCAACAGTTAGTTGCAAAAACCTCGGGTACATGAGGAACTTGTTCTTCACATGGTGTGTTGTGCAATTCTCCTTGAGATGATAGAATTCAAGCTCATAAAAGTTGAAAGGCTTATTTAGTACTAAGGCCACAAATGTTTATTGTAACATAGTTCGATATTCATCAATCCTCTCTTACGCCCACCGAGACAATGTATAAGCACATGTAGCATATACTTATTGCTCGCATAAAAATGACTTATTGTACTGAGACTTCTCGATATCACCTTTATACTTTAACCGCCCGAATAATCTTTTGATAATCTCCTTATCAAACTCATTACGGTCGCACCGTATCGGGAAATTGTAACACCTTCCGGATCAGCTCAACATCGATCATAATCTTCTTATTTTGAATCTCAGCTTCAATATGCCCCTCTTCTGAATTATACTTGGCAGTATTCCAAAACGGTCGAATAATACTGAAGTATATTGGAGTATTTGTAGAGATAACATAAAATATCCTCGATCGTTTGAGAAACTCGATCATGCCCCCAAAAATCGGTCTACCAAAGATATCTTCGACCAAGTATGCACAAATATTACGCTTCTTGTCATATGGTAACTCAAATATCTGAACCTCTACTGCTGGAACATCAAATTTCTCCTGAGCCGGAGCCTCGATATTCATCTCCTCGGCCAAATATGTAAAAACCAGACATTATATACTTTAAAATTTTAAAAATTTACCAATACTTGGTAAAATTTTCATTTGGATCAAACTGATCAATCTCTCATTCGTTATTTTTATTAACAAATGGTTATCAATTTAAACGAATGAGTACATTCGTTACAAATAACTTTCAATCGTTAAACAAGTTTAACGAATGATACTTATTCGTTATATTGCATAAAGAATGAATACACATTCGTTATCAATATAACGAATAAACATCTCATTCGTTACATAGAACGAATGTTAGTAAACGAATGACATGTTTGACTTTAATTGGTCAAGGTCAAAATTACCAAGAACAACTAATAGTCAAACATGAAATTTGAATAATCAAATCAAATCAAAAAAACATGTTTATACATTAAATTTGATATCAATAGAATTGTTTGAATAGCGCTAAAAAACCCAAAAACATTTTATATCGGTTATATTTTAAGTCCAATTAACCATGTAAATCAGGTTCAAAATACAAAATTAAACCCTCATTGGAATCACCTTTACATGCTGAATACAATGAAATCACTCTAAAACATATTCAACAATGTGTATAATTTGGAAAATTTTGGCAGGGTGTCTATCTGTTTTCTCCTATTTTTAGGTAAATAATGTGAATGAATGAAGATCCACTCGTTTACCCTAGAGTTTATATATGCCGTACACTTGGCACATATCCCTAGGCAACGGATAAACACATTTGTTATGTTGTAACAAAATGAATGGCCGTTCATTCGTATATTCATTAGTTAACATAATTAACAAATAAACACATACGTTAAACATAAGGAGTAGCCTTCTATTCATTATTATTCGTTAAACTATTTTAACGAATTAGCATCCATTCGATATCAAATAGCGGAAGCGAATGTGCATAGGTAACGAATGTAATAGATTCGTTATCATACTTTAACGAATGGTCGTCAATTCGTTGTTTACATTAATGAACGAGTGCTCATTCATTACAACAATGTTACGAATGGTAAAAGTACATTTAAAAATAGATTTTTACCATTTCAACTCAGTAAATTGAACATCAAAAGCATGGTTTTGATAAATTTACCTTAGAAATACTTTAAATTTTTACCCAAAAGGTAAAAATACTACGATAAAAATGCTTACATTAACAAACTTAACATAAAAATGAGGGATCATCTTTTTCTTTTCGAATATTTTATCCACTTAGCTCAGTAATCGAAAATAATTCAGATTTTTTTGAATTATTTTATATTTCCAACTTAAAAACAAAAACTAAAGATAAATGTAAAAAAGTAAACTACGAAAACAATTCATATTTTTGTGAGTTGAATAGGGAATCATATTGATCAAGAACTTCGTCCATAACAAATTTGTCTTCCGGTTTTATTATGAGTGGTATTAAGTGAGTCACTGATATTGTTATCCACTTAAATCGTATAAAAAATGTTTCAAGAATTTATGTGATATGTTTAAAGTTCAATTAAGGCATAAGATATTAGAAACTATCAGCCTCAAATCTTGACTCAGGCTTAATTTGATTTTTTACCATGTCACCACAACTTGACGTGAACCATTAAACTAGTTGATCAAAATATATGATTTTTAGTATTAGAAATCTAGAAAATAATCCCCACCACAAGATATGCCCCCGTTATCAAGCAATACTTCGAGTTCCTTCTCCATAGATGAGTATGCACGATTTCATATGTATGGCTTACATACACTGTATCCTTTACGGTCCGTTTCTTACTTGTATTAAGACGCGAGCAAGGGAGAAACAATTGTATGACTCACTGCCTGGTTGATCAAGTTAGTAGTGTCTGTTTTACAAAGTACAAATGTGATATAGTTTAATAACTTATAATGGGCAGTAAAACTGCGGGTCCGCCTTTTGAGCAAAATAATATTCACATTTGTGAATACCTAGATGGAAAACCGCATAAAGACCCAATGGAGTCCGGAATTCTCAAAGCATCCCATCAATACATGATTTAAGGCCATAAGACCATACACCGTTGCAGTGTTAACCATTAACTAGATGCATATTTAAAATTTTGTTTTTGGTGATCAAACAGATTTAACTATTTAAGGCTTGAGGGTGATAGGCTATTACATTTCCGCCTTCATCACCAAGACTTTGTAAGAGACTAACACCTCTTTCAATTTGGCAACATTATGTTTATATCACATACTCTACCTTACTCGTTTGTTTAAGACCTACCAATGCACCAATACAATTAAGCACACAGTCTTTTATGCATATTTTATGCTGAAATTTATAATAAAAACGATCAAGGCACTATCATTTTCCCCTTTTTGATTCAAAACTCATTTTGAGGAGCACATTTTTTAATGTTTTGGAATTTTGAAAATATTTGAATTTTTTTGGATATTATCTGTATGAACAGAAATCACAATATTTTTGAATTTTTCCATTTTTCTCCCCCAAAATACCAAAGTATTTAAAGAAAGAAAAATTAACAAAAAAACAGTACAAAATAATAAAATATGATTACTCGAGCATTGAGATATCAGCAATGTTTTTAAACCATTTAAACCAAGCAAACATTTGAATCTCGTTTTATGTAAAGCTTTGGTAAAAAGGTCTGCCTTTTGATGATATGTGTGAACTTTTTCAATATATATTAATTTCTTTTCTTAGCAGTCACAGATAAATGATATCGAATTTCAGTATGTTTAGTTTTAGAGTGGTGCACGGGGTTCTTCGTGATACATATGACAACAGAGTTATCAATAAAAATTGGAGTAGTAAGAAACTTCAAACCGTAATCCCGTAGATGTTGCTGGATCCATAAAACCTGTGAACAGCAACTCGAGGCTGCCATATATTCGGCTTCAGTGGTTGAAGTAGAGACCGTTGCCTGCTTCTTACACTGCCAGGAAACAAGTCAGTTTCATAAGAACTGACAACCCGACGTCGTTGACTTGCAGTTGATCTTGCATCCTCCATAGTTGGAATATGAGAAAGCGGTAAGATCGAAACTATCATCCTTGGGATACCATAACCCGATGTCAGGATTATCCTTCAGATAGTGAAAAATATGCTTCACAACCGCTATATGATTCACTTAGGGACTCGATTGATTCCTGGAACAAAGAAAAATAGCAAACATTATATCAGGACGCAATGCAGTTAAATACATTAATGAATCAATCATCGCTTAGTAAAGGGTCAGTTCAACGATATCCTCCAATTCGTCCGGTGACAAATTGTGACTCACGGGAAGAGGAGTAGAAGGGAGTTTTCTGTCAATTATCTTGAATCGTCTCAAGACATCGTTCACATATTTTTTCTGATGGATAAAGATCTCGTTTCAGACTGATGAACCTACAACCCCAAAAAGAAACTCATTTCTCCCATTGAGCTCATCTCAAAGTTTGTCTGCATCGACTTCTCGAAGTACTTACATAACGTGTCGTTTGTGGAGCTAAAGATGATGTCATCGACATAATCTGGACAGGGAGAAAATCTTCTTCGACTGTTTTATAAAAGAGAGTACAATCAACAGTTTCTCGTTTGAAGACACTATCGACCATATGGTCAGCATGTGTGCTATACCAATCTATCGGGGCTCGGTGAAGACCATATAGAGCCTTGTATAAATGGTAAACACACCCGGGATAGTCAAGATCTTCAAAACCAGGAGGCTACTTAACATACACCGATTCATGAAGTTCCTCGTTAAGAAACGCACTCTTAACGTCCATTTGATAAACTTGGAAATTCTTAAAGGCTGCATAGGCGAGAAAAATACGTATAGCCTCCAGTCTCACAACAGGAGCATATACTTCAGTGTAATCCATGCCTTCTTGATGATTAAATCCTTGCATAACCAACCGTGTTTTATTTCGGACTATAACCACATGATCATCCTTTTTATATTTAAAAACCCATTTTGTCGGGATAGGCTTTTTAACTTGTTCTGGTTTATCAATGAGATCCCAAACACCCAGTCGCACAAACTGTTGCAACTCTTCTTGCATTTGTAACATCCTACTTTTGATTATAATAAAGTGATTTAGAATGGAAAGGCATGAACAAATTGCATTGAACCAAATGAATCGATTCGAATTGAAAACAAATTGAATCGAATGGGAAACGAATCGAATTGAATGGGAAAAATATTGAATCGAATTAAGAGTCGATTCGATTAGAATTTCAGACTCGATTCGATTAGAATTTGAGACTCGATTCGATTAGAATTTCAAACTCGATTCGATTAGAATTTAGACTCAATTCGATTAGAATTTAGACTCGATTCGATTGGAATTTTGACTTGATTCGATTGGTTTAGACTTGACCCAGAATCATGGAAAATCAGTTTTTGATTAATTTTTAGTAAAGGACTTAACCCCAGCCGCCCCTAGAATCCCACTCTAGGGGTGCTGCCCCTGGACCTTCGTTAGCTAGGGGTTTCACTAACCTATAGGTATGAAATAGTTGGAGATAGTTAATTGATACTTATAATTATTACACAGTTAGCCGTGCACAGCTAGGGAAGGGATATTACAGTTAACTCTGAGTGGCACAAGACAAGTGATTTTCTTGCCCCTTTCTCTGTTATGTTTTTCGGGTCTGTGTCCATACTCTATGTGATAGGTTAATGCGTTTATTATACTTAGTAAGTGTGTGATATGCGACTGTGTGTATAGAAGTATATCATTGTATGTATGAATGAAAGAAGGTATGTATAGATGTATGGGTGCATGGTTGTATGAGTAAGAAGGGAACAAACCCTAATAATATCTGCGAACGTAAGGGACAGACCCTCATAATATCTGTAAATGTAGGGAACAAACCCTAATATTATCTGCGAATTAGTGAACATACCTTATTAATATCTGTGAATGTAGGGAACAAACCTAATAATGTCTGTGAAGGTTTTGGGGTGAAAGGATTTATAGAACGTAAGGATAATTATGTATGTATTATGTAAAGTTAAAGAAAGCATGAAAGAGTAAATGTATGAATGTATGTATGAAAATAAGGTAAATAGGTTAAGTATATATATACCCTCGAGTATGTATAAAAGTATGTGAATGTATTGTACATTGTCTGATTAACTAGAACTCACTCAACATAGCTGACTTTTAGCATGCACGCAAGTGAATAGGTTAAGGAAGCTAGCTTGAATGAAGACACATGACATTGGATTGAAGATACTGCCATCTTGAGAAGAATATTATGATGTTATATTTGATTGTGTTTTTATATTGCAAGACAAATTTAAGGGATGTTAAGAAAAGATTTTGAATGTTATGTTATATATGGTTGACTTATTATATTCCGCGAAAAGTTTTAATTCACTATGATATTTAGAACATTGCTTCTACCCACGAAGAATCTTGAAGTTCCATAGGAACACTTTTCGGCTAAACTTGAGATAAAAAGTATGTGTATCGAGTAATGCTTATGATTCCCGAAGCATGCATGTCAGCGTATGCACACAATACATGATCGTCACATATGTTAGCGACCTGTCGTCACATACAAAGACCATCATTAATATCACTAATGATATTGTCTTGAGGATGATATGAGTTAATCCGAAAAGTAGGATTCTCAAAAACAACATTGTCTTGTAAATTAGTGACATTTTCTTCAGTTGCCAGATCAGCCAATGTTTTAAAATATTCTCCAACATGTAACTCAGAAACATCTTGATTATCAATCAATGAAGCAGATGAAGAATCCTCAAAGTCGGCATCATCGGAAGAATTAGAAAGATCATCGAATGTATCATGTTGATCATGTGCCACGTTATCATCATAAATAGAAGATCTTGGTATAGAAAACGTTGTTCTTACAAATATGCACGAATAAAATCTTCAGTTGGTACCTCAACTGATGGTGTAAATGACTTAAATAACTCCTCATAATCAAGCATCCAATCAAGTCCCTTGCTAGTAGGTGGTGTAGAGTATCTTTGACAGTCAACGTGGTACCATTCTTCTACACACCAAGAAGAAAAATTAAAGACACGTTTCATAAGCGACACATACCTAAGAAAATAGCCTTCAATCGCCTTTTCTTCGAATTTACCCGCCTCCCACTTAAGCATAGTACACTGACGCCCAAATGGTTCGAGGAATTGTAAGTTAGGCTTACGGTCATTGAGCAGTTCATAACTCGTCTTCTTGAAAATTCTAATCGTTAGAACACGATTAAGCGTATAACAAGCGATGTTCATAGCTTCGTTCCAGAATTTAACGGGAAGCTTTGAATCCGCCAACATTGTTCTTGCTGCTTCAATCAGTGTTCGATTCTTTCTTTCAGCTACACCATTCTGTTGTGGCCCATATAGGGAAGAAGAAGAAGAAGGTTACGGGAGACTTTGGACAACAGCTAGGGTTGTTATTAATCACTAAAATCAGCCCCAATTGGTAGTAAACAATCTATAAACTTTACTTTCTTGTTCAAGGTTCATACTTGTTGAATTGATCTTTAAACTTGAGTTGTTTTGCAATTGAATTGAAAATTGAGTTGTTATTGATCTTGATAGATTGTTGAATGATTAATATGATGTTTATGATGATTAATATGGTGTTAATAATAACATATACTTGTCCAAAAATAATGTTAGGCTAAACTCATTAGTTCTACCTAGGGTTGATGAATATTGCTAGGTTTTAGTAAGCAATATGGATTGTTTAATCATCATGACTTTATTTGTTAATGAAAGTTTTATTTAATATTGAATTAGGTTGTGTTTATTGGCTGTGATTTTGTTAATTATACTCATATACCCCTTGCTCTGATTGATTGATTTAGTTTTGATTGATTGTTGCTTGTTTGACTCATTACTTTGTGTTTAGAGATTGTTTGTGGGAAGTACAACCGTAGGGTTTAAATGGGTGTGTTAATTGATTAGATTTAGTTGGTAGGCACCTTCTTAGAGACCGAGAGGTGATATGAAGTAAACTCGTCTCATAGCTTTTACTAGTTAGAATTAGGATCGCGCGAGAGCGGGTTTGGTTCTTGTCGGGTTTGGGTTTGTGAGCGATTAGTTGATCTAGTTTAAGTTAAACCAAATTGTTCCTCTATCCTTTGCGTAACATTCGTTTCCATTAGGGTCGTGTGTCGGTGAGACCGAGAGGTGATTCGACATTAGAACACTTTAGCAATTTGTTTCCCGGTTTTTTCGTAAAATCAACTAAGTGTAAGTTAGGGTTTGTTAGTGAGACCGAGAGGTGATCTAGCTTTCTTGAGCGAACCTTAGTTGTGTCATCCTTAGATACCGGCGTCATGAGATTATTCATTCCATTAACTTATTAGACCTACAATAGGATTCTTACCTAGGTAGACGTTTTCTCCAATTGCAGTTAAGTCTCAATGTTTCGCTAAGTCTTTTTAAGTTTAGTCTTTTAATTTGGTTAAAGTAAGTTAGGTTAAGTAGGTTAATAATTAAAAATCAATTTAAAAAATATTATTCTTAAGAAGGTCTTTTCTAGGGTTAGTGATCATAGACGTTTTCACGTCTCCTCGTGTTCGATACTCGGACTTCCTTGGTTCTATAGTGCTTACGATCGGTACACTTGCCGGTTGTGTGTAGTTTTATTAAGAAAATCCGTTTTATAAATTTAAATCTTAGTTGTGAGTTCCGTAGAAAGAAATATCCTTTAAACACACATTAAGTTTTTGGCGCCGTTGCAGGGGACACGGTTTGAGACGTATTGAGAACGACTCGAGTTATGACTTACCTTGTTTGCTACTTGTTTTTCTTTTTCTTTGTTTGTTAGTTTAAATAGTTTAGCTAATTTTAGTTTCTTTTGTTTATATTAATAGTTGTATGTGATGTACTCGATCTCTAGAACCGCCTGAATCTGAGGGATTTTCTGAACCAGAGAGAGTTGCGAGAGAGAAGTCGTGCCAGACCGTCTTCCAGTTCTTCTACGTCCGTTGGTAATACATCCTCTTCTCCGACTTTTTCTGAATCAGTCATTAGGGATAGGATTATGGCCGACGCAATTCCACTACCGAGGAGGACAGTTGCAGACCGGGCCCGTCCGTCGATGCGGGCGCTAGATCTAACATTGCTCCACCGGCCATCGTAGTTCTGACGAATTGGCATATTCCATCGAGCATTCTGAACACCATTTCTCATTCTGCTCAATTTCATGGGTTGCCCCACGAAAACCCGCATTCTCATCTCACTTGCATTGCACGTATTTGCGAAACTTTTCATCTTTCCGGCGTATCTTAAGATGCCATCAAACTCCGCGTTTTTCCATTCTCACTCATTGATCTTGTGAGTCTGTGGCTTGAGTCCCTCCCACAGGGATCCATTGTTACTTGGGCCTCCATGCAGACCCAGTTTCTTGAGATATACGATCCTCCGGCTAAGGCCGCTCGTTTACGTAACCGGATTCATTCTTTCCAGATGGAGGACACCGAGAGCTTCTACGAGGCGTAGGAGAGATTCAAAAATCTACTTTCTTTATGCCCAAACTACAGCCTGCAGTTGTTGAAAAGTTCTATAGCGGGCTGACGTATGCGACTCAGAGTATGCTCGACACGGCTGCGAGAGGCAACTTATTGACGACGAAGGATACGAATAAGTGCATTGCTTTGTTTAATGGGCTAGCCATGAGTGGATACCAGCGACCACCAGCTAAGAGCACCAACACCGTCGACTCCCTATCACGTGGCATACATTCAGTCGACACGAGCACCGCACTCGCGACACAAGTTGAGGAGTTGGCAAAGATTGTGAAGGACTTGCAGGTGAAGAGTAAGTTGTGTGAGATCTGTAGAGGGGGCATGATACCGTTCAGTGCCCCATAGATTTCCAGGGGGAGGCAGTTGACTTTGTTAGTAATCCGAACCGAAATCAAAATCCTTCAATTCTTATAATTCGGGGTGGAGATGCAATCAAAATTCTAACTGGAGGAACGGAAATCAGTCCGGCTTCCAGCAGCGTCAGAGTCTATTCCAGGATTCCGGTAAGGGAGCGAGTAATGGGGAGAAGAAGCCCATGTTAGAGGAGATGATGGCACAGCAGACACAGATGCTATCGCAACTTATGACTCAAGAGGACTCCCGCCACAAAGAGACTCAAGAGAAATTTCGGGAGCACGAGTCATTCATGAGAAATCAGGGAGCGTCAATTCAAAATCTTGAGCGGCAGATGGGAGAGATAGCAAGTCATCTTAATGAGAGGTCGCCATGAGCACTTCCAAGAAATACCGAACAAAATCCAAAGGCGTTCGCGAAGGCTATGATGACAAGGAATGGTGCAGGGGCACGTAGCGAGCCCGTGAGTCAAGAGGGGATGAGAGGAGTCATTGAGCAGCCTGCATTAGATGTAGAGGAGCATGTGGACGAGGAGATTCAGTTGGAGTCTCCACCGGCCAAGGTGGATCAAAGGCGCAGCCCAGAAAGTACAGCACAGGCCGAGAACCAACAGTTACCAAGCACACCAGCGGGAGTCTACAAACCTAGACTTCCATATCCTGGGAGACTTCGTAGGGATAAAGACGAGGAGCAGAACACCAAATTTCTTGATCTTTTGAAGCAGTTTCGTCTTAACATTCCATTCCTTAAGACACTCACGCAAATGCCGAAATATGCAAAGTTCCTTAAGGATATTCTTTCGAATAAGGAGAAGTTAGCTGAGGTCTCCTCCATCCCATTGAGTACTAGTTGCTCTGCAGTCTTGCAGAGAAAGTTACCTGAGAAAATGTCTGATCCTGGGAGTTTCACGATTCCCTGCATCTTGAGTGATGATACGGTAGTTTATGCACTGGCAGATCTTGGTGCCAGTATAAATCTCATGTCGTATTCCGTGTATCGCAAGTTGGGTTTAGGCGAACCACGTCCTACCCGGATGAGTATCCAGCTTGCTGATCGTTCTGTGAAATACCCCCGAGGGGTGGTCGAGAACATGCTTGTTCGTGTCGACAAATTCATCTTCCGGTGGACTTTGTCATCTTGGGCATGAACGATGATGATAGTGTCCCACTTATCTTGGGCCGACCATTCCTTGCCACTGCACAAGCGTTGATCGACGTCTGCGATGGTAAGTTGATTTTGAGAGTTGGTGATGAGAACGTTACCTTTGATGTTCGACTGTCACTGAAACACCCCAAGTCTGCTGATGACTCCTTATACCTCATCGATACCATCATGGAACATGTTGGGGAGTTTTTACGAGATCTGTGGAGGATCTGCCACCGACACCCAGACTCTCGATAGGGAGATTCCGAAGATTGAGATGGTTGCCATGACCAATAAGTCCTTGGATGATGACACCGATTCACAGAGGCCTGAATATGGCGCGTATGCTGATATCGTATGAGACAATCCTATGGACCAACCTTCGATCGAGAGTCCTCCTTCTTCCCTAGATCTTAAAGATTTGCCTGCCCATCTTGAGTATGCGTTTTTAGATGAAGAGAAGAAGCGGCCGGTTATCATTGCATCTGCTCTGACGGAGGTCGAGAGGGAGAAGTTGTTGAGGGTGCTACGAGAGCACAAAGAGGCGATTGCATGGAAGATTATCGACATTGAGGCTATCAACCCTTCGTTTTGCACTCATAAAATACTCATGGAGGATAATTTCAAAACTGTCGTTCAGCCGCTAAGGCGGCTTAATCCGAAAATGCAAGAGGTTGTGAAGAAGGAGATCATTAAACTCCTGGATGCGGGGATCATTTTCCCCAGTTCTGATAGTGCTTGGGTGAGTCCAGTCCAAGTGGTTCCTAAAAAGGGTGGCATGACTGTTGTCACCAATGAGAGGAACGAGCTCATTCCCACTAGGACTATGACTAGATGGAGAGTCTGCATCGACTATCGCAGACTAAATGATGCCACTAGGAAAGACCACTTTCCTTTACCCTTCATTGATCAGATGTTGGAGCGTTTGGCAGGTCAGCAGTACTATTGCTTTTTAGATGGGTTCTCCGGGTATTTCTAGGTTACGATAGCTCCCGATGACCAGGAGAAAACCACATATACTTGCCCTTACGGAACGTTTGCCTATAAAAGTATGTCATTCGGACTATGTAACACTCCGGAACATTCCAGAGGTGTATGGTGGCCATTTTCCATGATATGATCGAGGACTCCATGGAGGTGTTCATGAACGATTTTTCCAGATTTGGGAGTTCCTTCGATCATTGTTTGGCTAATCTTGAGAGGATGATGTCCCGCTGTGTTGACATCAACCTAGTTCTTAACTGGGAGAAGTGTCATTTCATGGTTCGCGAGGGCATTGTTCTGGGGCATCGGATATCAAGTGCAGGGATAGAGGTTGACCGAGCGAAGGTTGAGACCATTTCTAGTCTTCCCCCTCCCACTTCTGTGAGATCAATTCGGAGTTTTCTAGGTCATGCCGGGTTCTACCTCCGGTTCATCAAATATTTTTCTAAAATCGCGAGACCCATGACCAAACTTCTGGAGAAGGATGCTCCATTCATTTTCTCTCAGTAGTGTATCGATGCGTTTGATCTTTTAAAAGACAAACTCATTAACGCCCCGATCATGGTTGCTCTCGACTGGTCGCTACCATTCGAGTTGATGTGTGACTGCGAGCGACTTCGCAGTCGGAGCGGTTCTTGGACAGCGGAAGGATAAACACTTCCATCCGATTTACTACTCTAGCCGGACTTTAAATGGTGCACAGGAGAGCTATACCACTACCGAGAAAGAGCTTTTAGTTGTGGTGTTTGCATTCGATAAATTTAGGTCTTATCTAGTTTTGTCCAAGACGATTGTGTACATGGACCATGCGACTATTCGATATCTCTTCAGCAAGAAGGATTCTAAGCCTGGTCTTATATGATGGATCCTGTTGCTTCAAGAGTTTGATATTGAGATCCGTGATAAAAAGGGGGCTGAGAATGTGGCAGCCGATCATCTTTCGCGTATAGAGGGAGCAGAGTTAGGATATTCGAGGGTCAGGATCGAAGATCGTTTTCCATAGAGAGCCTCATATTTGTTACGGCACAGGAGGAGGGTTTTCCATGGTTCGCTGACTTTGCGAACTATCTTGCCGACGGGTACCTCCCGAAGATGCCTTACCAGCAAAAGAAGAAATTCTTTGCTGACATTAAGTTTTACCTATGGGACAACCCGTATCTTTTCCGCATCGGTGCTGATCAGCTGATTAGGAGGTGTGTAGATGTCAAGGAGGGATGGCAGATTCTGAGCCATTGTCATGTGGGACCGACACCAGGTCACCACGGTGCGAGTTCGACGGCGAAGAGAGCTTCTGATTTTTAATGGCCTTCTATCTTTAAGGACGCG
Organism: Bidens hawaiensis; assembly: GCF_021521415.1. Lineage (NCBI taxonomy): Eukaryota > Viridiplantae > Streptophyta > Magnoliopsida > Asterales > Asteraceae > Bidens > Bidens hawaiensis. The sequence continues at coordinate 49,116 of NW_027497829.1, forward strand.
CATGCATTTGTTAGGAGTTGTGATCGTTGCCAGCGTGTCGGCAACATTTCATCGCGAAACGAAATGCCCCAGAATACTATTCAGGTTTGTGAGGTTTTTGATGTGTGGGGCATTGATTTCATGGGACCGTTTCCATCTTCGCGTGGGAACAAGTACATACTCGTGGTTTTCGATTACGTTTCAACGTGGGTTGAAGCCAAGGCATTACCCACGAATGATGCCCGAGTGGTAGTCCATTTTATTAAGAGTCTCTTTGCTCATTTTGGTGTCCCGAAAGCCTTGATCAGTGATCGAGGTACTCACTTCTGCAATTCGCAGATGGATAAGGCGTTGCAGCGCTATGGGGTCACCCATCGGCTTGCGACCGCTTACCACCCACAGACTAGTGGGCAGGTGGAAGTGAGTAATCGGGGAATCAAAAGTATTCTTGAAAAAAGGATTGGTTCAAATCGTCGGGATTGGTCCGACAAATTATATGACACTTTGTGGGCCTTCCGTACAGCCTACAAGACTCTGACTGGTTCCACATCATTTCGGATGATTCATGGGAAGGCCTGTCATCTTCCTATTGAGTTGGAGCATCGTGCTTCATGGGCCCTTCAGAGGGTTATTCTTAATTCATCCGCCGCAGAGGGCACTCGTTTCCATCAGCTGCACGAGTTAGAGGAGCTCCGGGATCACGCATATGCTCAGTCGTTTAAGTATAAGGAGCGAACGAAAGAACTACATGATAGAAAGTTGAAGGGCAATAAGCAGTTCAAGTGTGGGGATAAGGTCTTATTGTATAACTCCCGGTTGAGGTTATTCCCGGGAAAGTTGAAATCCCGATGGTCGGGACCGTTCACGGTCAAAGAGGTATTCCCGTATGGCACTATTGAGATACAAGATCAGAGCGGGAAGTTTAAGGTGAACGGTCATAAGTTGAAGCATTACATAGGCGAGCCAGTTGCAGATCAGACGGTCGAGGTGTTCTACTTTGACTCATTCACCGAGGCGTAGACGTGTTGGATGCATCACTCGGGAAACAGCCCGAGTTGTAGAGTGTGTATTATGATTTTCTTTATTATCTGTTTTATTTATTTTATATTTGTTACTTAATAAAAATCAAAATATAAAAATTGAAAAAAAAATCAAAAAATAAAAAAATAACAAAAAATACAAAAACACAAAAATATGTTTAATTCTTATGTTTTTGTTTTCTGTGTTGTACGCCGCTACATGCGAGCGAGTTTGAGTTATTGAAGGTATTATTATGCGCATAGTAGCTCTGATGGCGTTTAGGAACTGGTTATCCCGAGGTTTTGGCCGCCAATGAAATGCTATACGGTCGCTCGATTGATTCACAGCTGGTGCAGATTTTGCTTATAAACCAGGGGAGTAACTCGTTCTCTGTTTTACTTTTGATTACTTTAAGTTTTTATTTTTATTTTATTTTATTTATTTTCCTTGTTCTCATCGAGGACGATTTCGTTCTAAGTATGAGGATGAGAAATTATTTTACTTAGTTGTAGAAAAAATTAAAAAACAAAAAATTGTTTTGTGCTTTTGCTGAAAATTATGTCGGCTACTTAAGTTCGAGGGACATATACTTGTATATATTTGGTCCTGTTATCTACCTGTAGACATACGGGATGGCCATTGACCCGAAAACTGAAAGTGGCTGGGGCGACTGAATGTGAAAAAAAAAATAAAAAGTTTTTTTAAAAAAATGTCCCTTGAAGATTGATTTTATTCTTCGTTAAGCAGAAAATGATATTATTGCCGTTGTGTTAACGAAATCTCGAAGCTTTTGAGATATATAATATAATAATAAAAGAAGAGATGGTTTGCATATCTGATTTGGGTGTGTCGGTAGGCCCAACTAGCTTTGATAGTCTCCTTTAGCAGATTTTATATATATAGTAATTTGAAAACGGTGAAACTGAATTTCGATGCTTAGGGAGGATTAGCATAATATGAAAACTTTGAGAGGTAAGAATAAATGCACTCAAACAAGCACACCACCACATGTCCATCTTTTTACAAGCTTAGAAATAGTTATATAATTTAGGTTGATATAAAAAAAACAAAAAAAACCATAAAATAAAAGAAAATTCTTGTGAGAAATTTTTGTATTGTAAAATGCCAAAGAAGAATTTGTTTAAAGTTAGG